>NC_056735.1:1879527620-1879742620 GCF_019279795.1 Protopterus annectens | reverse complement strand
GGTTTTTTTGTTTTGTTTTGTTTTGAATTTTTAGAGGTTGTGGCTACGATGGGTAGCCTGTATTCAAATTGAGTAAGGAGAATTCCTTTGCCTACTGCACCTCTATCTAGTCTGCAGAAAGATGAAACAATTTTACAGGACCAGCAAAAAGAGAATAGATCTTTTTCCTGGGGCTTTCAGTGTGGTTATGGTAGTTGAGCGACTAGTCCAGTCATAAACCTAGGTATTTAAAAGATATGCCCCAGGATTCAATAAACTCCATGAAGGAATAGTGCTATTTCTGCATGGAGTGAACCATGTCCATTTTCACATAGCTTTAACAGCAGTGCACCTTGCATATTCATGAAGGCATGCTACCTCTAAGGCTAAGCGGATACGAACACTACTGAGTGCAGAGGGGTGTGTTTAGGTTGTGCACACACATCTAACATGCCCCATGCACTCAGAAAGAGCTGTACAGCACTTTTTAAATGCAATTCAGTGACCACAGACACTGAAAGCAAATATGATATTAAAACAGTGTCTGCAGGCACTGAAATAAACAGGAGATCATGAAATAAATGCAGGGGGTGTGTGACAGGTACAGCCACACACCCCCTGCATTGTCAAAGTTCCGTATGGATCTTTACAAGTGCAGAAAGGCTGGATAGGAAGAAATGCAGGGGGTGTGCAACAGGTACTGTCTCACATCCCCTGCATTGTTAAAGTGCCGTACAGCACTTTCCAAGTGCTTTCAGTGCACACAGACACTGAAAGCAACTATTCCAATAGGAAGCAATGCAAGGGACACCTCGCAAGGCCATACCCCTCAACTATACAGGTTTTTGCAGAATGTCCATATGTCTGCCTCACATACCTTCAACCTCTCAGAGCAAGAAATCTGGACAAAGCCATAAATAATGGGGAGACAAAGGCCCAAAAATAAGGACACTTTTTAAATATTGCCCTTACAAACTTGGAAAGTTGATAGAATAACAGGTTGTGCATTAGCATGGATTTTCTGAAGGGTATGAAGTCTAAAACTAAAATGTCTGTCATTATCCTCTGACTTAAACCCTGAGTGATCTGCCAATGATTTGCTACAAAACCACAATCATATGAGAAATGAACCATAAATATGAGGCAAAAATCTGGACATTCTGCAAAAATCTGTACATTTGAGAGGTATGCTGCATCATATTTTTGGTGTGTTCCCCCAAATATCTGTCCTTACCTGGAAAATAGCAGAGGATGTGAGTCATTAAATAATGACAAACATTTGAGTTGAAGACTCCACAGCCATCTGCAAAGTCATGCTAATGCAAAACCTATTATTCTAACAACTTTCTAAGTTTGTAAAAGCAATATTTAAAGTCTGTCCCTGTGTGTCCCCTTACAATTTTCCTTACTGTGACTGACAGGGAGTATTGATACATGTAAATAAAGTGGGTTTATTAATTTCCCTTTTTACCCATTCTAAGGTATGTTTAAGCATAGCTGAGTGGGATTGCATGTTAGAGCCCTCTGCTCAGCATTGCTTAAAAATCTCTTAGCAGCTAAATAAAAATGTATAGCAAAAATCGCAGTGACAAGATAGCATAGTGGTTAGAGTCCTGGTTTTGTATACAGGCATTCATGGTTCAAATACCAAGAAAGGCACTTTATGTTTACATGGGAAAGCATTGTTAAAATTATTTTTTTATGTTAAAGTATGTAGTAATTGATATTTGTTATCCGGGGTAGTGTAGCAGCTCAAAAATGGAAGTGTGAGTGCATATAACATGTGACATCACCCATGTATACACAAGTGTCCCATACAGTATAGTCACACCCCAAGGTAATGTAATGAAAGCACATAGGGGGTTTTATATCATAACACTGAAGTTGCAAAACTTTGAATGTTATAATATCGAACCTAAAACCATGAAAGCTAAAAACCCCGAATTCTGAGAACAGCAATTTTTTTCCCTGGGAAAAAATTGCTATTCCAGCACAAAACACGAAACACACAAACACTACAAACTATTTCTAATGTGGGTGGCTTCACTCCCCCACACTTCCAATATGGGGGGATGTGCCCCCCACATCCCCCCTACTTAGATATACCAACTCTGAGATCGCACCACAGTGGAGGAAATAGTGAAGCTGCGAAAATGACCCACCAAATTCTTTCCCTGGGAAGAATTTGATGTTCCGTGTCTTCACTGTTGTCAGTCTTCGAGGTTTTGGGTTAGATATTATAACATTCGAAGTTCTGAAACTTCGATGTTATGATATAGACCCACATAGGGGGATGTCATGTGCAGTAAATCATATACACTTAATAATATGTCAGTAATGAATTAATGTACAATCCTGATATTATTTTAAAATGAAAACTGAGCAATGCTAAGTAGTGCTCAGCTATGCTTAGCCAGTTTAAGCATTTCTTAAATGTAAATGCTAAGCAGCATTTAGCTCAGCTAAGTGGATTTGCACACTGTTAAACAAGGCTCAGCATTTACCCCTTTAAGCACTGTTCAGCTCAGCTTAGCAGATTTGTGCACTGCTTAGCTGAACTTAGCATTTTCAAAATGGTCCAATGACAGCAAAGGTTATGAATACGGCCTTATCTAAACCACACAGGAGGGAATACAGCCAAAACCTGTTTAGTTGATATGTGCAGGTACTATTTCGGGTGTTGCAGAAGGAGCGCGCTTTTGGGCGCAGTGCTGGGGCATGCAGGAGTCCAGGCTCATGGCTAGACTCCTTGTAGAAAACCATGATGACAGACTCCTACAGGGCCAGTGCCAGGGCTCACAATACAAAGTAGAGGCCTGGAACCATATCACACATGATCTCACCAGTGCTACTGACATCCCTCGAACTGGTGAGCAGATATGGCACCATTATGCTGACTTAAAGCAGAGGAAGGGGGCACTCTTGGCCTAGTGGATCCAAGATGGATGGGTACAGAATGCTCCAGTAGTGTGTAAGTATCAGTATCAAGTAGTTTGTACCAAAGTCTAGCCTGAGTATGTGATAGACAGTTATGCATAATGTGTGTTTTTCTCCCCTACAGCTGCAGCAAAAAGGGCTAGCAACATCAAAGCCCATGCCAACAGACTGTTAAGGCTGTGCCGATAGGCTGGTGAGTACAAATCTATCTTGCAGTATATAGTGCAAATAACTAAGAAGAAGTACATTGATTGCTGCCAGTAAGTATACTGTTACTGTGATAACTAAATAAATAAAGTTTGTCCTACTAATATTGATCTGCAGGATATGTAGTGCTAAAGTACTTTGTCATGTCACTGTAATAAAGATCAATACCAAAAAATGTTGTGTTTACTCCGGTATGTTGTTCTAGAGATAAAATGTATACAGGTTATCCACAGCAAATATGGGTTTGACAGCATGCATTCACTGAGGTTGCTCTGAGAACCAGCTGTTAAGAAAAACTGTAGATTATGGAGCTGTAAAACAAGATATAAATAAAATATGAAATATCTACTGCACTAAGCTCTGAACCCTGAATAGCAATGTGTAATGTATCACAGTGTGTCCCATGCAACATTGCTGTGTGTTAACTTTTTCTGTACAGATTGTATTATTTCAAAGGATTAATGCACAGTACAACATGTCATGCATACATCTCAGGATTACAAGATCAGACTGTCTAACCAAGAGAGTACTAGGCAGAAACCAGTCAAGGAAATAGTAGTTCTCCAGTAGCTCAGTGTGATGAGAAATAGCTTAGTTATTAATTCTGCAACCCGGACACGGTTCGAATCCAGTGAGTGGTAATAAGATGTGTGCATATGTACACACAAGGAAACAGCAGATGTAATGTGATCCTATCTTGCCTACATTCATTACTGACGGGTTCGGAGCCAAGAATCAGCTCCGACTCGGCCACTATAACTAGCATGAAGTCTCTCATTGGCTGGG
This sequence comes from Protopterus annectens, assembly GCF_019279795.1. NCBI lineage: Eukaryota > Metazoa > Chordata > Ceratodontiformes > Protopteridae > Protopterus > Protopterus annectens. Next base: position 1,879,738,711 of record NC_056735.1, on the reverse strand, counting down.
CCAACCATGTATCCCAGGATGCATCATGCCCAAACCCCCAGATCTCATTTGCTGCTCCTGGAGTATCGATGTGGCCTCAACTTGGCTGTGGCTAAGTACCCTCCTTTTGATCTTTTTGATCATTCTTGGCTGGTTTTTGTAGGAGATTTTATATCCAAAAGCTATTTTAATAGCTACATTGTTGTATTGCCTTTGTGTCTGAGTGGGACTGTTGTTTTTCTTGTTGTGTGGTGGTCCTTCTGTTTAGCGGGCAAGGCCTGTTTAAGTTAGAGAGCCTTTGCCCTATCTGGTGTCTCGGCATTTAAATTAGAGCCATTCCTCCCTTTCCTCCTCGTGGTCTGTGTTGTATTGTGATGTCTACTAAAGAGCAGAAAGAACATAAGCCATTGGGCTTTCAAAAATGTGCAAAGTGTAATTATAAAATGTCTTTGACAGACGGTCATGCGATATGCATTTATTGTCTTGGCACCAAACACCTGCAAGAATCTTGCAGTGTCTGTCATGCTTTCTCTTCAAGGGTTTTGCAGGAGAGAAAAAATAAACTTATCCTGAAGGGTTTAAATAAACCCTCCTTTGAGGAAGCTGTAGTTTCTTCTCCATCTGAAAAATCCAGGGTTAAGTCAAAAAGGAAGTCCCCGGCTTGGTCCACTTCTTCGGAGCCGCCAGAGAAAAGATCAAGATCTATGTCCCCTTCCTTGGCTCTACTGGTCTCAGAGCCGTTGGATAAAGGGTCTAAAGCTGTGTCTCCTTTCTCGGCTCCATTGATCACGGAGCCGGAGGATTCAGGATCGACAGTTGGGTCTCCTTCCTCGGTTCCATTGATCTCGGAGCCGCAGGAAATTTTATCTAGTTCAGAGCCGGCTTCCTCGGTTCCATGACCTTCAGCGCCAAAGGAGGTTTTGGTAGTTCTCGAGCCTGCTTCGGCTCCAATCCTTTTGGAGCCGATTCGGAGCCGTTCTCCTAGTCGTGTTTCGGATCTGATGGGAAGGGTTTCTTGACCCCCTTCCATCTCCTCCAGGTCCTCCAGACTTTCAGATTCGGATGTAGATAGGGTGGTCCAGAGGCTTTTCCAGTCACCAGTGTTATCCAAATTATTTTCGGCTCCAGTCCAGTTGGCTCTGGAGCCTACCATAGTATCGGTTCCATTTCTTCCTCCTCCGACAACCTTGGTGTTGTTGGAGTCAGAGCATGCTGAGCCAAGTGAAGTCCTTGGGTCGGCCCCGAGACCACCTGCCAGTCTTTCGATCCCAAACTCTGCTCCAACCTTCTCTATTCCTTCTACAGGTTTCGGCACTTGGGCATCCTCAGTCGGGCCCGAGGGGGATATATCTGGGCCTCCAGCTTCGGCTCCGAGTCTCCCCCTTGTTGCTTCGGCTAGGGGAACCCTGACTCTGGTCATGGTTTTGGAGATGGGCCTCTCCTCTGATTCTGGGGGACCCACCTTTGAGACTATGAGGAGCGTGCTGGCCAAGTCCTTGGTGACTTTACCCGAATCTGCATCTCCCTCCCCAGACACTGCAACTAGAGTTTCTGGTGCCCCCTATCTCTGGACAGCGGGGCTCCAAGGACTGAGGACACCTCCTTGTGTGGTCCCCTGCTTTCTGAGGGCCCTTCAGAGTCTGTGCCTGAAGAGCCTCCCAGAAAGAAGCTGTGTAAGAGGAAGCACGTAGACTCCCCAGATGAGTCTGTCACCTCGGACACCGACCTCGATGATGCAGAAGGGTCCCTGAAGTCGTCCTCAGATGATGTCAGGTTCTCTGATATCCTGGAGATCTTGAGTCAGCGGGGCAACTGGCCTTCCAAAAACCCTTCTGAGGAGGAGTCGGTTTTCCTCAAGACCTTCGGAGCCCAGCCTTCCGCCTCCTGGGTGTCTCCACCCTTCGATGAATTATTGGATCTTATTTGTCGAAGGGTGTGGGAACACCCTGACTCTATGGAGCCAGTTCCTAGCTGTCCCAATAAGTTTTTATCTGCGCCACCTGGAAAAGAATTTCTGACCAAGGGAGTACCAGTGGATGCCATGGTGGTGGCGTCCGCCACCCAACAGGATGTGGCGGAGGCTTCTACATCCATCCATCCTCCTAATAAGGAGTCTCGGAGTATGGATAGGTATGGGAAGCATACCCTGTCTTTAGCGACCTTTACCTTGCGGTCGCTGAATTACTTGTGTCATTTTACGTGGCTCCAAAGGGATCTCATAAAGGAGTTGGGAGATACCCTGTCGGGTAACCTGCCTGAGGCGTTGGCTCAGCCTGTTAATGCCCAGCTGTCTACCCTTTCTTCCATCGTCAACTCGTCCATGAGGCTCATATCTTATGCAGTCGAAGGGGTGGGTAGAGCAGCGAGTTCGGGAGTAGCCCTTAGGAGGCAAGCTTGGATGCACTTGTGTCATTTTACGGAGGCTTTCAAGTCTTCTTTCACAGACGCCCCATTCGATGGGTCGTCTCTTTTTGGACCCAAAGTGAAAAACACCCTCACTAGATGTGAGCAGGAGGGCAGGACTTTGTCTGCCGTTGGGGCCCGTTTTTCACTTCCCACTAGGCCTTATCCCAAGGCTCAGAGGGGAGGGAAAATGTGGTTCAGAAAATCTCAAAAGTCTTCCCTTGCCCATTAAAGTGACCCCCCCTCCAGGGGCAGAGGAGGGGGGAATTTTAATGAAAGACTTTGCCCTAGAGGAGACAGAGGCCCCCACAACACAGGAGACCGCGAGTCCTTTCGTGGTTCCTCCTACCAGTGTTCCTGAGGGATTACCCGACTGTGCGTCACCGGAGCCAGTCGGGGGTCATTTTTCGGAGCATCGTCAGGCCTGGGAGTCCATCACTCAGGATCGATGGGTGCTTCAAATCATCACCGGAGGTTACACCATTCCCCTTTTTCATTTCCCCCCTCTGTCAAGGAAAATCCGGGATGTTCCACCCATTCAACGGGATCAGGCGGCAATAGAGGTTTCAAAGCTGCTACAAAAGGGAGTCATCCAACCAGTCCCCGCAGACCAGATCGGATTAGGAACTTACTCAAGGTTATTTATGGTGCCAAAAAGAACAGGGGACTTGAGACCCATTCTGGATCTCAGCCATTTAAACCGCTTTGTAAATCAGTCCAAGTTCTGAATGGTCACTTTGCAATCCATTTTCCCATTGCTGGAAAAAGGAGTGTGGATGTGCTCCCTCGACCTCAAGGATGCCTATTATCAAATCAAGATAAACAAGGCTTCCAGGAATATTTTACACTTCCGGCTGGGAGCCAGTCATTTTCAGTTCCTGGGCCCTGCCCTTTGGTCTCACCACAGCCCCCAGGGTGTTCACAAAGTGTCTGGCAGTGGTGAAAGCTCACCTGAGACGTCTAGGATTCCAGGTGTTTCCTTATCTAGACGACTGGCTCCTCACCGCCCCCACCAGGCATCTACTTGTTCAAGCCACGAGAGTTACTGTCAAACTGGGCCATCTTCTAGGGATTTCATTCAATTGGGCAAAGTCTGTATTTCTGCCATCACAGCATGTTGCCTTTATCGGCGCAAAGCTAGACTCTGTAGAGATGAGAGCCTTTCTGCCGACAGAGAGAATAAAAGTGTTACAGGCCCAGGTCTTGGCTTTACTACCCCGCAGAAAAGCCCAAGCCAGGAGGGTTCTTCAGTTGTTGGGATCAATGGCAGCTACCATTCTCATAGTTCCACTGGCCAGGTTACACATGCGAATACTTCAGTGGCTCCTTTCGGCCCAGTGGTCATATCAGGAATGCCCCTTGTCCCACCCGATCCTCATCACGGAGAGATGCCGGCAAGATCTGCGTTGGTGGCTTCTTTCCTCCAATATGGACAAAGGGAGACCCTTCAGCCCCCTTTCCCCCATTGCCACAGTAACCACGGATGCCTCCCAGATAGGGTGGGGGGCATTATCTTGGCGAGACGGTCCAAGGTATGTGGCAAGACCACGAGGTTCACTTGCATATCAATGTTCTAGAGATGAGAGCGGTGCTTCTAGCATTGCAGGCACTTCACAGCTCTCTTCCCAAGGGAACTATTGTGATTCTCTTCGACAATATGTCGGTGGTCTGGTATCTGAACAAGTAGGGAGGAACCAAGTCCTACCCCCTTTGCAGAGAGGCCATGAGAGTGTGGAATTGGGCGATCGCTTCCCAGCGCTTTCTAATGGCAACGCACATTCCGGGGAAGTCCAATGCGATAGCAGACAGGCTGAGCAGAGCTATTCTGATGCCTCACGAGTGGACCCTGAATGATAGAGTGGCTGTGCAGATCTTTTCCAAGTGGGGTCTTCCCTGCTGCGACCTCTTTGCCAGTCCCCTGAATGCAAAGTGCAGCAATATTTTCACTCTGATCCCCCCACAGGGGGAGTCTCCCAGGGATGCTCTAGTCCACAATTGGCCTTCCGGTCTGCTCTATGCCTTCCCGCCAGTCCCTCTACTACCCAGAGTGATTCAGAAGGCCTCCTGCTTGGGAAGCAAAATGATTTTGATCACACCACACTGGCCCCATCAAGTTTGGTTCCCCTTCCTTCAGAAGTATGCGGTGGATGGCCCTTGGATTCTGGACCCAGCTCCAGATCTATTGACTCATCAGTCAAGACAGCACCATCCATCCCTACGAACTCTCAATCTCGCTGCTTGGCTCCTCCACTTCTGACCTTAGTCAGAGAGCATATTTCTACCCCAGAAGTAGTTCATATTTTGTCTTCCTCCCACAAGTCTTCTACTAGGAAAATATACTCTAGTAAATGGAAGAGATTTGCAATTTGGGCTCAGCAATGTGATCTGGATCCTCTTACAGCACCGGTGTCCGTGGTGTTAGATTTCTTAGCTACACTCTTTAGACAAGGTTTGGCTGCTTCCACCATAAAGGTTCAGTTGGCAGCAATCTCCAATTATCATGTTGCTCATGAGCCTTCCCTTATGGGCCATAAGCTGTGTAAAGCTTTTCTGAAAGGAGCCTGGCTGCTGCGCCCTCCAGTTTCGCAGCCTGTCTTGCCATGGGATTTAGATGTGGTGCTCAGAGCTTTGACGTCCTCTCCCTTTCAGCCTGCAGCCTCCTGCGAATTGAAATTTCTGTCATGGAAGACTGCCTTCTTGGTAGCCATTCCTTCAGCCAGAAAAGTATCAGAGCTCCAAGCTCTTTCTGCTAAACCTCCTTATTTAATTTTTCACAAGGACAGAGTATTGCTGTGACTAAATCCTTCCTTTCTCCCTAAGGTCTCTTCTGCCCTTTGTCTCCACCAGTCTATTGAGCTTCCGGTCTTTTTCCCAAGGTTCTCCAACAAGGCGGAATACAAATTGCACCAGCTGGATGTGCATAGACAACTGAGGTTTTATTTAAATAGGACACAACAGGAGAGAAAATCAGATCAGTTGTTTGTGTCTTTTTCGGACAATAGAATGGGCAGATCTGTTGCTAAGGGCACTATAGCTAAGTGGATTAGAGACTGCATCTCATTTATTTATGCTTCAGCGGATAAGGATCTTCCCTTTCCAGTTAAGGTGCATTCTACCAGGGCTATGTCAACTTCAGTGGCCTTTCATGCTAGATTATCCATAGATGAGATATGTGCAGCGGCTACTTGGACTTCTCCACATACCTTTATTTCTCATTACAAACTGGACGTGGCCTCTAGAGGTCGGGCTTCCTTTGGTTCCACAGTGCTCAGGAGTGTTTTTCAGTGAGCCGCCCAGGGTGTAGGTGCTAGGGACGCTGTCAGTAATGAATGTAGGCGAGATAGGATCACATTACATCTTTTAGTTATGTACTTACCATAACGATAGATGTATGTGATCCATCTCGCCTACATTTTTATGTACCCGCCCTCCTTCCCCCTACCTGTTGGACTTGGAGGAAACCTGTATCCTGATTCTCTGAGGATATTATTTTTTCTCTCCTCTTACTTTGTCCTTGTGGTATGGTGTATATAGGAGTATCATGTTGGGGCAAACAAGATCTGGGGGTTTGGGCATGATGCATTCTGGGATACAGGGTTGGCCCAGCCAATAAGAGACTTCATGCTAGTTATAGTGGCCGAGTCAGAGCCATTCTCGGCCCTGAACCCGTCAGTAATGAATGTAGGTGAGATAGATCACATACATCTATCGTTATGGTAAGTACATAACTAAAAGTTCCCCAGTAGCTCAGTGTGATGTGGAAATAGCTTAGTTGTTAATTCTGCACACCCAGACACTGTTCAAATCCTGGGAGTGGTAGTAAGATGTGTGCATATGTACACACAAGGAATAAATGTAGAAACAGTCAGGTAATGTTAACAGGCTTTACAGGTAAAGAAATGTTGGTAGTAGCTGTATGAAGGGTGCACTAATACACCATGTACAGATGTTCTACTGTCCAACCCCATGCCTGAAAATGACAGCAGGATAGGTGCATACAACATGCACTTTCCCGATACATGTCTCTCAAGTATCACACCTTCGTGGCTAGTAGTCACTGCTGCCAATAACCCTGGACACAGATAGGAAACCAGTTGAAGTATGCCAGCAGCACATGCACATAACAGCAATGCAGGGTACACATTCTGTGCCAGATATGTAACCCTGAATTGTACTAGTCCCGTCTAGTCATGTACCTAGAGTTGTCGCAGTTTGCCCCATACCATTCCAGGTTGACAGTTTAACAGGTATGTTTGTGCTACAGAAGCTTTGGGCCATAGCTAGATGTAAAGTGAGGGCAGACCTGTAGAGTATTGAGCAGTACTGTTGTGAAAAATAGAAGCCTAAACAGTTGTTAATGGAATTTTTGTCTCTCCCCCACCCCTTATCTGCATCGATAATTATCATTCATATACTATGGGCATGTTGCTCTCAAAACCTAATGTTGGGGCTTGTGTTCTGTTATTGTTCCTATATTTAGTTGGTTGCATGTTAAAATACCTTGTTCAAATACCATCATTGGTGGCCTGTTGCCGTCAATCTCACTGGCATGCTGTTACAATACATACTGTTGTTCCATTTATGCATGTGTTCTGTTTGCTATGCAAATGTTTCAAATCTGTTGTATGGGGTTAATTGGAACACCCATGCATGCTGTTATAACTAATTTTGAAATGTTTTGTTCATGAATAACCAATATATATTGTAAAACCTCAGCACCATAGCATGTTTGGAAAGGCAGATCCTGGTGGATCCGCCTGTCCCACCTCATCTGGCTGTGGCACCAGGCCGCAGCATGTCTGAGACCCAACATGGAACTGCCACCTCTGCTGGTCCTACACCACCTTTAGGTGGAACCACCTCAGGGGATGGGCCTGCCCCCCCGGGTGCAGGCACGGAGAGAAGACCATCACCCGCCACCAGTTCCAGGGTATGGTGTGCAGTATCATCTGCACAGTGTTGGATGGATGGCTACACCAGATGGAGGGCCATCTGGTGCAGCTCAAGGGGCAGGCTGCACCTCCTGTCCAGTCCCCAGCACAGCCACCTTCAGGGCCGTGAACATGCAGTGGTGACTGCCCATGGATGGGGACCTAAGTCCCACTGTATCAATTTGGGGGCTCATGGTCTTCAGATTCCCAGCCACCCTCCCCATCAAAGGTGTTTACCCCCTCATGTTTCATATACTGCCCCTGTATGCTGTCTTGTCTGTCTGTGAATGCAACCTATCCTACCCAACCTACCTCCCCAAACATACCTACAGACGTTCCCCAACATCCCACTTTCACCTTTAAAAAAAAGGGCATCTGTCCCACAAAAAAAATCATTGCCCCATACATAGCTCTACATTTCACCTCCATGTACAGTGAAATGAATCATTCTACCTACAAATTATTCTACAAATGTCTGTCACCAACACGCCTCCATGTGGGGTGTGAGGTTGTAAATTCCAAATTCCACACATTATTCACAGCTGTTGCGGCAGAAAAAAATGTAGAGCTATGGTCCTTTCCTACACCCATCCTGCACATCCCAAGCTAGTTTCCTAATGTTTTACCCACTGCATGTCCCCATTTCACTGCTTTCCTATCACCCTTTTTGCTTTTCTTTAATTAAAATCAGTGTGGGTGCAAGCGCTGCTAAGTGGACTTAACCATCTGTTAGCTTCATGCAAAATCACACAAACTCACTTACAACTGCTTTAATCACTCTGTCTCCATCAGTCCTTGTTTTCAGCCCTGCCAAGTCTCTAACCAGTACCCTGTGCACTACAATCACAGCAATGTACCATGACACCATCTGAGCTGTGGGAATTTTTAATGCTTTTACAAGCATAGCATGCATTATGGTCATTTAACATGAATGAAAAAAGGCATCATTACTGAGTCTAGAACCCAGCGATCTGTGTACTACAATCACAGCAACATATCTCTACACCATCTGAGTTATAGGAATTTGTAATGTTTTTATAAACATATCATGCACTACAGTCATTTATTATATGAGAAAAATAAATATCTGTAGTACTGGTACATGCATATATATGTATATATAAATACATATATATATATATATATATATATATATATATATATATATATATATATATATATATATATATGGGTCTATATTGAATTAGTGAATGCTTAGAAAAGTGAACGCTAATTAAGTGACCATTTTTAAGCGAAAGCTTAAAATCTCAAACATCCAGAACAGCGATTTTTTTCCAAGGGAAAAAAATTGCTGGTCCACAAAAAAAAAAAAATTAAAACATTATACCCCCCCAATGTGAGGGGCTGTGCCCCCCGCACACCCCCAACTTAAATATACCAACTCTGAGATCACACCACAGTGGAGGAAATAGCAAACTCCTGAAACCGGCCCAACGATTGTTTGCCCTGTGAAAAAAAATTGTTCCGGATGTCCGGGATTATAAGCTTTCGCTTAAAAGGGGTCAGTGAATTAGCGTTCCCTTTTCTAAGCATTTGCTAATTCAATAAAGACCCTATATGTGTATATGCATATATATATATATATATATATATATATATATATAGGTTTACCTTCAAAATGTCAAATGCCATAATGTCTAATGTTCATTTGGTTGAAAAATAATATCTAAACCCAAAACACTGAATGATCAAAATGTCTAAAATCGTTTAATTGAAAAAGCAATGAGATCACCTCTATTATTTTGCAGGGGGGCTATGCCCCCCTGCACCCCCCCCCCATGTGGGGGCTGTGTCCCCCACACACCCCCTACTTAGATATGCCAACTCCAATATCTCACTACAGTGCAGAAATGGGCAAATTTGATAATTTCGACATCGTGAGTTTAGACTAATTTTATTTCAACATTTTGATCATTCAATATAGTGCATTCAACCAATTCATTTTCAACCATTTAGCATTCAACATTTTGTAGGTAAACCATATATATATATATATATATATATATATATATATATATATATATATATATATAAACCAACCTCTTGCTGCAAGACATCTGCAAAAAGCATGTCAAAGTGGAGGCATAAAGGGCAAACAATAGCGACATATTTGAAATAAGTCTGCTAGAGTAGCATGGTTTGATTTAACATATATTTTCTGATAGATTCCAGGTCTGAAACACAAATGATTGTCATCATTTAATGCTGTCAATGCTCACATCATCCCAGTGATTTGTGGAAAACTCACAATTGTTATGAGGAACAGACCAAACACATGAGCCACGCGTCTGGACAGTGTCTAGACATCTGAACAGTAGAGAGGTATGACTGCAGTCATGTAACAGAAGAGAAAAAACACTGAGAACTGCCAACCATTTCATCCAATATCTTCTGAACCACAGTAAGACCAACATGACACTACCCCAAATCAGCTCGGGGGAATTATCCATGCATTTGCAAATATATCATGCACTACAAGGATGTAAATGTAGGGAAAGGCAGACATTGGTGATAAATTGTCCACCCACACCCATTTGCACCACAGTCACAGCAACATACCAGTACCCCAAATGAACTCTAACGTATAATGACTGAACAAACCTATCCTAATTGCCAGTCACACACTACACTGACATATACTGTCCCAACTCACAGTCTACTGGGAATCCTGAGATGTTACAGGACATTTCTCAGTCTGCCCCTACAAACATATACACTTGATAGACCACCAGCAACTGTAGCAGCATAGAAAAGGATCTATGACATCCACATCTGCTATTCTCCCTACTCAGCCCAACAAGCATTTACACAGTCTTAACAGTCTGTTAACAATGGCCAGACATACATAACTCTCAACTGTACAGATTTCCACAGAATATCTATGGAGTGGGGTCATATTTATGGCCACTGTCACAAAATATGTCTGGGAGTCTGCTAAGTCACTGGGATGATATCAGGAGTGAAGTCACTAAATAATTATATACCATACCTCTGAACCTCTTACTGCAAGACATCTGGACAAAGCCTGACATACCTGGTGACAGGGGGCCGAAAAGAGTGACATATCTCACATAATGGTGTTACAAACTGAAACAGTTGCTGGTGTTACAGGGTGTGTTGTAATATAACATCCCTGAAGGATATGATGTTTGAAACACAAATGGATGTCAACATTTACTGATTACAATCCTCATATAATCCTACTGATTTCTCAGAAACAGAAATTGTCTGAGGAACAGACCAAACATAACAGGCAAACCTCTGGACAGTCTGTGGACATCTGGACAGTTGAGAGGTATCAGAGATATATCACTGTCAGGCATCAAGTCACTGAGAAAAGGCATGTGCAGACAAACCCTGTTAATCTAGCAATCTTCTATGTGTATAACAGCAATACTTACAATCTGTACTCAATTCTGGAACTTTGTCCCCCATGTTGTTGGGCTGTCTCCACATTTCTTGCTCTGAGAGGTATTTCCACCTACTGTCTGTGAAGCTGTACCCCCCACCCCACACCTCCATAATGTCCTCCTCACAGGCAAGGAAAAGGGGCAAGTCCCACATGAAGGACTTAATTATAACACGGTGTTGCTATGGCATTGGATAATGGAAAGACAACACAACTGCTCTGGATGCAAGTAGCAAGTGAGAGACAACGATTGGTGTCAGGCCATCACCTGCTCATGAGCATTACTTACAAAAGGCAAGCTGCTCCCTATGCAACACAGGTCTGAACCCATCTACAAAAAGACAGACTGTGACTACACAAACCTAAACATTTGTATAATTCTGAGGAAACCCTTCAGCACTATAACAGGTATGTCAATCACTTAAACTTGTAATGGAATGCAGAAGGAGGGAATGCAATAATGTGAAATAGGAAGTTAAAAACTAGGTCACAACAAGATCTGCTGGACTCACATGCTGCTGTCCAGCACCTATGGCCATTCCTGTTGGCCCTGTCTGCAGTGACATAGATCACAGCTCTGGCCCCTGAGTCACCCCAGCAAAGGTCAGCTCATGTATGACCACTACTGGAGTGTCTGCTGTCCAATACTGACTGTTTCACTGCTAGGCCAGCTACCTGGGATGTTGTAAATATCCATATGTCACCTGTGAATGCTACTATGATACATATGCTTCTCTTACAAATGTAAGAGACTTATATAGGGTATGTGCATAGTAAACAACAGGCACATAAGTGTGTGTTGAACTGTAAGTGATATTCTGAGCCCATCCCTATCAACTGTCCAGAGTTTTGCAGACTGACCACATGTTTGCCTCATATTTGTAGTCAATGCCTCATACAGTTGTGTATTGTCTGGCAAATCACTGGCAACCCATTAAAGACTGAAGTCATAACATAATAGTATATATTTGTATGTCAGATGTCATATCCTCTGGAGTAGTCCTGTGAATGTGAGACCGTCTTTGCTAGCAACTAAGTGTGTTACAGCTAGATGTATAAAGTGTCACTGTTTTCTGGCCTTTGCCCACCAGTGATGTTTGCCTTTGTGCAGATGTCTTGCTCTAACAGGAGCGAGTTGTCTTAGCATGAAACCCATGTCAATGCAAGTGTACCTTGTCCTGTAGGATGCTGTCATTTGTACAGTCACTGACACCTGCTTTGCAGCTGTGGAGAGCACACTAACCCTGCCAGGTTACTCATCCCATCATACATTTAAACCACAAATGGAGGGCTGAAAAACCATATAAAGTGGAATTTTAAACATTATCATATACATACACACCTCCAGGCTGCTCAAACAGTATGGCGCATGGGAGACATCTCAAGTGCAGTTAACTGTTGACAAAATGCCTACTCAAATCATAGCTAGCTACAGACCTCCAACCATGACTCTGGACACCTGCCACACCTATCTGGACTTGCTGGAATCTGTCAAGATTCAACCGTCTACCCTGCTCCTGGGTGACTTTAACTAACCAACCATAGTGTGCATGACCTATGCTACCTGAACATGAATGCACAGAGATTCCTCATCTTTGTCAATGGCAATGCAGTGGATCAGCTGGTCAACACTCCTATGACAGGTGGAAATATCCTGTACCTGGTCCTAGCCAACATGAGTAGCCACTGTAGCACTCCTTAAGGTGCCATCCTCCTTGGTAAAATCTGACCATACAGCCACCACTGTTCAGGTCACCATCTCCCCTGCCCCCCTTGTAAGGGCCAAACAAAATAAACTTTACAAAAATGACTATAAATCTCCCAGAGAAGGTAGAAGTATCTTTACAGCCACCATCCCATCAGTTGGAACTAGCAATAGTGCCCAAGCCCACACCACAATACTATGTGAGCACCTACATAGTTGTATGGACTCAGCAATACCTGACAGGAAAACATCATCTCCCTCAAGGTAGGGTAAATGTCTGTGGTGGACAGCAGCAATACACAAATACCATAACAGGTGGAAATAATTGCTGGACAGGGCCAAGATGGAGCAGATGCCTAACTGGAAGCAATGCCACTTTGATCTAAACAAGCAAATAAGGTCATAGGTCATAGGTGAATTACCCTAAGGCTATATCTGAGTGCAAAACTGGACACATCCACCAAGGCCAATCACTAGGCCTTCCACAAATATGTCTGCAATCCCAGAGGCAACACCCAAATCTGTTCTGTAGTGGTGGTCAATAACACCACATACACATATGGCATAGATATAACCTACCTGCTGCAGACAGGTGAAGTATAAACATCACCCACTGTACCCACATCGGTACACATGTGCATGCATAGCACCTGCCCCCCTCCCCTCAACATCAGAAAGCCGGTCCGTAATGCCTTCTCAAAGGCAACACACAGAAGTCTCCATAGGCCTGATGCCATCCCCGGCTGCATCCTACATGAACTCAGGCATGAGTTCTCAGCTCCATTACAACCAAAGCCTGAGCACAAGTGTCATTCCATCTGCACAGAGGACAGCCACTGTCATCCCTATACACAAAGGCGGAGCAATCTACTGACCCAGCCAATCATTTGCACATCAGCCTAACTAGCCTGATCTGCAAGGGCATGGAAGGCAATATCAAGGAGGTTATGAACAGGGACTTATGCAACCTCAAAATGCTTAAGCCCACACAGTGTGGTATTGTCAAAGGGAGAGCAAGCCTGTTAAACTTGGTCAACTTCTATGAAGTGGTCAACAAACACAAGGACGAGGGAAAGATGATGAACAATACCTACCTTTACCTAGCCCAATTCTCTCACAGTAATCCCCAGGCGGCCAGGATACATAAGCCTACACAGCTAAGCATCAGCCTGTATGTTACCAGATGGGTAGCTAACTCACTCAATGATAGTACCCACTCAGTCAAACTAGTGGAAGCCACCTCTAGTAGTAGATTCTTCCAGAGTGGTGTACCCCAATGATTGGTCTGGGGGCCTCTACTGTTTGAGATATATGTTTCTGAGGTACAAGACAAAAGCAGTGGTCTGTGGCTGACCAGGTTTACATATGCTTGCAAGCTGGCCACTGTCTTACATTTCCCTACTAATGTGAGCATCCTCCAAGAGGCCCTCACCCAAATGAATGACTGGTGCAAGATGCAGTGCATCAAACTGAATGCCAGGAGTTGCATCAGCTTCCCTGCTGTGTTAGATGTCATTCACACTAATTATGACAGTAATAATGTAATAAGCATGCAATGAGATGTGAGGTGAGTTGTGCACCAAGGTTGGTAGCAACCTGACAGTTTCTCAATGTGTGGGCACCATTGTACAGATGGCAGTCTACATGGCCCACCTCACAAATATGGGTATGTCATCCAGGAACCAGGAGGCCACAATATCCCTCTACTCCACTCTTATCAGATGCATTGCCAATACAATGGCTCATTTGACATGTAACTTGCCAAGCAGTACAGCACTTTCAGAGACCACAGAGGTTCCTGACTAAACAAATCCAGGATCTGCAACACCTATTCTATACAAATAGTCTGAAATCCCTGTACTCAGTCTCATACAGACTGATCACAGGCGACCTGTGTCTGGCATACAAGGCCATTTCCAAACCAGTCTTGATGGAGTTTCTGCATATCTGTAAGACAAACCCCACTCACATAACATACATGCAAGGCCCTCACCTGATCTGTGACATGTATAATACTTATTGGTGGGATAGTGCAGTGTCCCACACAATACACTGTAAAGTACACTCCCTCCCCATATCGAGCAGAGTATGTATAAAGCCCTCTTGAAGAAGAAGCTGGATGACTGCATGGAAAATGTACAAGACACACCTGGGATCCCGTCTGTGTCCCAGCTGGACAGGGGAAACAGGTGCTGACTTTGAAGGGACATGGGTGAAAGTCTGGGCTAGGCTTATGAGGGCATCAGGCCCAATAGCCTGGTATCATCTTATGAGGCCATGCACCTAGCACTTCACATGCTTCCTGTATGTATTCCAGACTGTCCTGCAATGTTGTCTGAAATAAATCCCTGTGAGTCTGAACTGTGTAGGTACTACAGTGATAGTGTAAACTCTTGTTCCTTCATCAGTTATCATCACATATCATTACAAATTGTCATTGTGTGTGGTCTGTATAGCAGTAAGTCAGCTCTTACAGTACTTGCATATGCACTTGGTGACATTGTATAGCTCACCCTAATAGCCTTGATCTTAGCCACAGTTACCATTCTGCTAATAAGCCCATCACAGAGTAGGATTTGTCACCCTTTGTTTTGGGCCTTACAGTAGTTGTGCAAGAGATGGATTATGGCAGGCAGAACTACCATAAGGTCTGACCTGAAGGGCCCATAGGTGTCAAAGCTGTGCCAGACATCAGGAGTGTGTGTGTGTGTGTGTGTGTGTGTGTATATCAGCAAACATAATATTGCAGGGTATTACTTTACATATGTTGTCTTCCCCTCACAGGTGAACACGGGGATTGGTGTCACTCTCCCTCACAACCTGTTGCCAGTGTCTTAGCAGACTCCCGTGATGATGATGGTCATAGTGAGGCACAGGTGGGGTTGTTTGGGCCTGAATAAGTGCTATTGTTTGGTATCCCACTTTCACCCACCATGTCCCCGCATACACAGTCAGTATGCCCATACATGCCCAGTCCCCAGCAGCCACAGATAATACACAGTTGGAGGGTGGTGGCATGGAACAGGCTAATGTGTGGACTATGGCAAGTGTGAGGGTAGACACCAGCCATAGCCAGAGAACAGACAAGGTCACACACAGGCAGATGGATGGGGGAGCTCGACAATGGACTGCTGTCCATCAAGCCCCTGTCACAAGTGCCACAGCAGGTGTCACCAGACACATGTTGCTGTCCGTCATGGAGGTACAGGCGCATGCTGACCGCAACACCAGACAGATGCTTAGGGTCATGACTGCAGCACTTCCTGCCATGTGTGATGACCTCCATGGCATTTGTGATGCCCTATGTCATTTGGCCGATGTCGTGGATAGACAGTGGAGTGTGACTTTGTCACTGGTCGACCGTGCAATGTCTGTGCTTGAGCATGTGCTGGGAGTAGGGCATCAGCCAGGTGGACATAGGTCAGCAACATGATCAGCTGAGAGCCCACGGGGCCATGCACATTCACAGTCCTGTAGTGGCAGTACCACCAGCACTACCAAAGGGAGGGTGCTGTCCACATCACAGCAGAGCAGGCCATAAGCACATTGTCCTGACCCATCCCATCAGGAAAGCAGATCCAGCAGACAGCAGTCATCATCGGGGAGAAGAACTGCATCTGTCCTGGAGCCTGGTGGTACCAGTGAGACTCCTGGCAGAACCAGTACCAGCATCCCTGCTAGGAGATGTTGAACTGTACATCCTGCCATGTATGGTTCACGGCTGTCCAACATAGCCCTGTGTTGGGCATCCACATGTCTTGATGGTGTGCAGGCAAACACTCGCACATCCCTATCACAGGCCAGTCACCACCAGATATGCACAGCTGTTCTGCACAGCCCACTTGAATGCCACCCCCTACACACATACACACACACACACACACACACAGACACACACACACACACACACACACACACACACACACACACACACACACACACACTTACATTTGCCAGGACTGAGATTAGAACCCTCACCTATCTAGTTACGTAGTTATCACACATGCTACAGAGCATATAGGGCTGACAGGTGTCCAATGGTACTTCTAATGTGAATGACAGCAGCAGATCTTGTGAAGTAAGGCAATGGTAAATGCACTGAGTAGTAACAGCCTCCTAATACTTAAACCTACGGACACACGCATACACACACACACACACACACACACACACACACACACACACACACACACACACACACACACACACACACACACACACACAAAGGCAGGTGATGTGATATTATAACCCCCACCTCAGTACTATTACACAATGGAGCTCACCTTCATGCTGGCACGTGCGACTGGTTACAACCAGTATGCCACTGTCCACAGCAGGACATCACTGTATGCCATTCAGGGTATCCCTGTATATGACTCACTTTCTGTGTGTCCCCCTGTCTCTCTCTCTCTCTCTCTCTATATATATATATATATATATATATATATATATATATATCACTGTCTGTCTCTCTCTTCCCCATGTCTATGTGTGTTTATGCTTGACATATTGCTATATGTTGCCCATATATATGTCTGTGTATCACACACAACAGATGCAGATATATCAGATATGGGCCAACTTGAGCTAGCTGAGGGTAATCCTGTCTGATGGGTGTGTGCAGGGACAGTTAAGGTGTACATAGCTGCCTGTATGCAAAGGTATATATGCACAATACAATTATATAGTCTGATATGGGTTCCAACATGGCCTGTGATTCTCTAAGTGTAGGAGCATGCCTAGTATGACCTTCTATAATGAGAGTGGGACTCCATTCCAGAGATACTTGTACTCCGGTCCGGAGTTTTGTGTGCTACAGCCATACCTCTCAAAAGTAAACAGGACTTTCCTAGAGGTACTGGGTTTGTTTTAGCAGACATTTTGTGACATATCTGAAGTCTGACACTGGAATGTAATGTGTCATTATCTAGTGATAGACATCCTCAGATCATCACAGTGCTTTACCAGAAGAATACAAAATGTATGATGCACAGACCAATATTATGAGCCTGACTATATACATTCTTGCCCTAAAAGGTCAGTTGAGAGGTGTGGCTACAGCCGGTTGACTGATGAAGCTGTGTAAACAGTCCAGCTACTTGGTGATATACTGGCTGAGAATCTCCTGCTTGTGTGGTATTCTTCTTACCTGAAAAGTCATATCCTGGTTTGACCATACCTCTCAACTGTACATTTGTCGGCAGATTATCCAGGTGTTTGTCTAGACGTTTTGTCCAGTCTACAATAAACTTGTGTTCATATGTTAAGTTAGTTGCATATAATTGAAGACTGATGTTACAAAATAATGATAGACATTAGTGTTTTAGACTTCATAACCTTCAGATAATTCCTGCTACTGCAAAACCCGTTATTCCACCAACTTTATCAGTATGTAAGGGCAATCTTTATAACATGTGCCTATCATTGGGCCTTTGTTCCACTTTTATTTATGTCCTTGTCCAGATGTCTTGCTGTCAGAGGTTGAGAGGTATGGGTGTGGGTACAGAGTGCATTCTACTGTGCAGAAATGTCCATTATATGTGTAGTATATTCCACATAGCACTGTGACTTCCAAGTATGTCAGTGTCTGAGCAGTACAGAGTAATGTGGTGAACCATTGACAGCTGTGTATAGGTTGCTATGACATTAGTAGGGTATTGGCCCTGAAGCCCTTATAACCCATGCAGACGAGAGTGTAGCCCATGTTAAGACGTGTCAGCACTCAGTGCCCCTGTCCAGCAGGGACACAGGTGGAATCACAGGACTGTATTTTGTGTTTCCTATGCACTTATACAGGGAGCACATTACTAGGGGTATTGAGGAACTTGGTTTGATGTGGAAAAGGAGGGGGAGTGTGTGGGACACGTATCTGTCATACTGATATCACAGCCCAGGTTGATGCTGCATCTACAGGTTGATGGAGTGGGCCTTGAGTTCCAAATGAGCAACAGTCCCATCAAGGCAGGGTCTGGATTGCATTGTATGCCAGACAGGAGGTCACCTCAGCAGAGTCTGTATGGAACAGGTAGAGAGACAGTGCTGTTAGCCTATCTGTGTAGGCTAGGTGTTTGGGGTTTGGAGTAAGGCCTTAGTGTTTGCAAGACCCTGGTATGTGGAGTCTACATGGTCTGTGGTCTGTAGGTTTGTGGAGTTCTCATGTGGTTTTGCCACTGAGGTGTCCATTGTTTGGGTTCTTATTTTGTTGCAGACCTCCACTTACATGGGTGTGTGTTGTGAATTTGCAGGGGATGTTTAATGACTCCATACACTGCATGGCACCTATGTTACTGCACAATTTGTTCTGGTGTGGACATTCTCCATTTGTCTGGCCAGTGGTTCCCATTCCCCTTATGTGTGTCTCTTTGTCCTTCTGTAGTCTAGTCACAGGCTTTGGCCACTGTGGCTGTTGTTATGTATTTGTCATTCTGATGTGAGTGGGGTAAATGCCATTACATCACACACAAGGTTGTGGACTTCACACCTCTGAGTGTACCTGTTTAGTGGGTTATCCATCATTGTACCCCTACATTTGCTGTGGTCCTTAGGCAATTTCTGTTGCTATATGTTATTATGAGGCTACATGTGGGCCTAGCTGTCATACCATCACAGACTGACATCTGGACAGACCCAAATATGACAGTCAGACAAAGGCCCACACATGGGGACAGGGTATTAATAATGTTCTGCCAAGCATAGACAGTTGGAAGACCAGTTTGGTATGGCTGTTGGCCAGTGACAAGTTTGTCAGTGCTGACACAGAAAGGTGGCAGCCTTTTATAAACTGGCACGACACTGACCTTCAGGTACCTGCTGTCCTGCTAGGCACCATACCTCTCAATGTATGACAGCCAGACATCTGGATAAAGCCATAAGTAATTGGGGGGGACAGAGGCCTAAATATAAGGACCATTTTTAAGTATTGGCCTTACACACCTAGAAATGTGATTCAATAACAGGTTTTGAATTAGCATGCATTCTTCTATAGGGTATGATGTCTGACACTACAATCTGTCATTGTTTTCTGACCTTAGGCTTAAGTGATTTGCCACTGAATTGCCAGACAATCAGTATTTCAGGATATACACACCACAAATATGATGCAAACCTCTGGACATTCTGCAGTAGGTCTGTACAGTTGAGAGGTATGGTAGGTACTGTGTAGTTTACTCCAAGCTGTGTACTGTCTATATGTGTGGCCCCCTGTCCATGATCTGTCCAGCTTTCCTGCAATAACAGATATTGACATCTGGACATTGTGTACAACTCCTACCATAGGTGTAGCTGACATGCAGAATAGTTGGCACTGTAGTTCTTGGAACATGGCCCTGTCAACCATAGTACTGTACCTAGGCCACTATGACATGACAGCTGGAAGTAAGTGCTGGCCACATCCTGACAGTATTAACCACACACATATACATAGCTTATTGACCCCCTGTATATTGTGGACATGCAACAAGTTATCATGTTGATTGGGACACCCCTGACAATGTGTGTTGTGCTGCTATTTCCCTACAAACATACATGTTACTGCATTTCTATGGGAATATGGGTGTGTGGGGGGACACAACTGTTAACCGTACACATTTGCACAGACTGTGCTGATATTTGATTTATATTTTGGTTCCATTTAGCATAGTATTGTGCCATGTCTTCTTGGACACTACAGGCATATCACTAAAGACCACAGGTCAGATTGTAATGGCATACATTTGAGTTTCAGACTTCTTACCCTTCAGAGCCTTACTGCAATTGCAAGACCTGCTGTACTATCACTGTGTAAGTCTGTAGGGAGGTATTTCATCACTGTCACCATTTGTGGGCCTATGCCAGACATGTCTTTATTGTTTTCTATGGCTGACTTACTGGGTGAGGCTGACGGGTGATGATGGGACCCCCACACTGACATCCATGCCTGTCATACCTTTCAACCTGGAAACATCAAAAATTTGGACAAAGCCCATGAAAAATAGGTACAAGTCTGTACACTGATTAGAATAAAATGTGCATAGATAATTATGCAACCCTGCCCACTCCAATGGAATCATGGGATACCAGCTTTCAAAAGCAAACTGAAGAACAAACAACCAAAATATGGCACCAGAGTCCCTCTGCAGCCATTCCAATGTCCCATTACTTGGCTATTTCACCCCATTTACCATAAACATCAATGTGCATACTGCTTTACTTCTGCAATAATTATTTGGATTTTGTATTTACATTTTATATCACAATGCACAAACATTAATAGACATCTGCTAAACAAAGCAATACAGTCTCACTATTTATTTTATTTATTTATTTGCAGCTGGTTTACCAGGATAGTCCATTGGGCCAAGATGAACCCATTTTCAATGGAGTCCTGTGGAGAAAAGCTCCATAAACATGGTTACAATAGGTTTTAGATCCTTATTATAATATTTACAACAATTATATTGTTAGAGCATACAATTTCTGGTAGAACCAAACTGGTGGTAAACATCACAAGATACAGACTAGATAAAAGTACACATTACAATGTAGAAACTGAGAAGCAAGTTATATTATAAGGAAGCATGCAATGGAGGAAGCATGAAAGGGAAGTTCAGTGGAGGGGAAAAGTGAGAACATCAGTGTAGATCAAGAAGGATGGGTGCAAGAGCATTCCCACTGGGATACTAGATGAGAGTGAAGAGATTTTTTGTATGTAAGGTGGTTAAAGGTGGTACGAATGGCAGGTGGTAGGGAGTTCCAGAGCCGTGCTAGACTAAAGAATAGGAGATTTTTTCCTGGGGGACGATTAGGTTTGTGCAATTCAATTAGATTTTGGTTATTAGATCTAAGTATTCTATTGGGAAGGTGCAATTTGAAGGCAGAGGAAAGGGATGGACAGAGGCAGGGTTTAAAAATAAGCTTGTGAGCAAGAGTAAGTTGAGAATAGATGAGTTGATTGGGTAACTCTAGCCATTTTAGTTTATGGAGTGAAGAGCAGTGGTGGGTAGAAGTCTTATGGCTGGTAGCGAATTTAGCAATTTTGTTATAGCAAGAAGAAAGCTGTGTTTTAAGGGAAGATTGGATGTTAGTTAGGAGTGGTGCTTCATAGAGAAGAGAGGGGATGAGGAATGAGGTAGAGAGACTGATTTTAGTGGAGGGTGTAAGGTAGCGATTGTGTCGGTAGAGCATGCCTAGTTTTTGATGGTTTTTTTTTATATTTAGTTGAATGTGGGAGTTGAATTTAAGATGACTATCGATTTGAACCCCGAGTAACTTAGCTTCTGACACCAATTCCAATGATGTGTTGTTGTGGCTGGTGATTGAAAGAGAATTAGTATTGATAGAGATGTGTTTAGAGGGGGTAAATACCATTAGTTTGGTTTTACAGGCATTAAGTTCAAGGTGGTTTTCTTTCATCCATAGTTCAGTGATGGAGAATGCATCTTGTGTAAGCTTTTGTAGTGCTGGGCTGGATGTGGCAGAACAGATGATAGTTGAATCATCTGCATATTGGATAATGTTAGAGAATGGGATAGAGTTGTGGAAGTCATTTATGAATATGTTAAATAGGAGAGGACCCAGTATGGAACCTTGGGGAACTCCAGTAGGAGTATTAAGGAATGAGGAGGTGGCTGTTTTCCATTTTACTGCTTGGTGTCTATTAGATAAGTAACTAGAGAACCAGTTAAGTGAGGAAGGAGATAAGTTAAGCTGAAAGAGTTTAGTTAGAAGTAGTTTGTGAGAGATAGTGTCAAAGGCCTTTGAGAGGTCAAGTAAGAGGGAAGAAACAATATGACCAGAGTCACGGGCTTTATTTATAGTTTCTAGAAAGGAGAGGAGGGCTGTCATAGTGCTATGACTGGGTCTAAAACCATGCTGAGTTGGAGTTAGCAGGTGATTGTCTAAGAGGTAAGGTAGGAGCTGTAGATGGATACACTTTTCCAGGAGTTTAGAGATGGGAGACAAGATAGCTATGGGACGGAAGTTTGTAATATTGTTATTATTGCCACCTTTATGTAAAGGTATGATAAAAGCCTTGTTCCAAATTTGGGGTACTATGCTTTCTTGGATAGAGTGGTTGATTAGTATGCTAATAGGGTAAGCAATGGCTTCTGCAGCTATGCTAAGGAAGTATGAAGGAATATTATCTGATGCATTAGAGCATGGCTTTAGTTTCTGGAGGAGTTTTTTATGGTAGATGTAGGAATGGGCTTTAGTGAGAAAGGTGAGGAAAGGGGAGATAGGGTATTAGAGGGTGGTGGTAATGGAGAGGAGGTGGGAGTGGTGGTAGAAGTGGAGGGAAGAGTGTTAGTAGAGAAGGATGAGGGTGAAGTGGAGGATGTGGTGGTGTTGGAGAATAAAGAGGTTAGTTTGGAAATAGAATTAATGAAAAAAGACTTAAATTGTGTAGCCAAGTCTATGTCAGGAGCATTGGGGTCTGGGTTGGGGTTGACTGTTTTACCGGGATTGATGAGGGTAGAGATTCCTTTCCAGAATTTCTGAGGGTTTATAAATAGACCATAGACTATAAAAATAGACTTAGCATTAAAACTTCTCTGCCCTTAAAACTCACATTCACTGAAACAGCATTGAAACCCACATCCAAAGAAAATGCATCTGGCCAGTGGTGGATAAAGATGGCCTTTTGGCTGTTTTCAAATCACAGGCCCCTTGCACATGAAACATAAATGTGTTCTTTGATACACCTTCCTGACTGTATTAAATTATATTTCTTGTTGTATAACATAGCACACTTGTTAGAGCACATTTTAAATTTGTTTTGAACATAACAGAATGTACACTGCAACAACTGTGTTAAGGGGGCACAGGAGAGCAGCAGGTGTGGATTTAGATTGGGTAAACTTAGCATGATAGGGGAAGGCTGCTTAGCAGCTACTAGCAGACAGTAAAACTGACAACACAGGATGGTGTAAAAGGAGACTGAGAGCATACAAGGCACAGGTCCATCCATCCCAGGTTGTCTGACGGACTGATGAATGGCTGGGGATTGTTGAATGGCACCAGAGATGTGGATGTGGTGGATGCCACACCCTCTGCCACATGAGGTCAGCTGACACCTGCACAGAGAAGGAGTGGAGGGAGCACCCTTGATAAATGGATTAGGCTGCAGATGTGTTCGATAAGGCAAAGGTTGATGATGCCTGTGAGGACACAAATCCATATAGAATGATCACAGACTATTAAGTTACAACAAACTCCATCTACAAAATGTACTGACTGGATGACCGTGGGACATTTCCTGTGTAAACAGTATATTGGGCAACTCTCCTATTGCAGCCAGAGCATGTGCGATGTGTGATGGACTGTTAAAGCTGTTGCATGAAATATATGTGGCCAGGGCACTGACCCCATGTGTATGTTCCAACATACATGTGTTACAGTGGCAATAAAACAGTGACAGTGGCTCAAAAATTTCTCCTTGGATTATGCAAAGGTGGAGTGGCAGATGTGATTCCATCAGACAATGAAAGAAAGACTTCTTCTTCTTTTGGCTGCTCCCATTAGGGGTCACCACAGCAGATCAACTGTTTCCATTTCTTTCTGTTCTCTGAATCTTGCTCTGCCACACCAACGACCTGCATGTCCTCTCTCACCACATCCATAAACCTTATCTTAGGCCTTCCTCTTTTCCTGTTACCTGGCAGCTTCATCCTTAGCATCTTTTTCCCAATATACTCTGCATCCCTCCTCAGCACATGTCCAAACCAACGTAATCTTGCCTCTCTGGCTTTATCTCCAAACCTTCCAACCTGGGCTGACCCTCTAATAGACTTATTCCTAATCCTGTCCATCCTCATCACACCCAGTGCATATCTTAACATCTTCAACTCTGTCACGTCAAGCTCTGACTCCTGCCTTTTTGTCAATACCATGGTTTCCAACCCATATAACATAGCTGGTCTCATTACCCTCTTGTAGACCTTCCCTTTCACTCTTACTGGTACTCGTCTGTCACAAATCACTCCTGACACTCTTCTCCACCCACTCCATCCTGCCTGTACTCTCTTCACCTCTCTTCCACACTCACCATTACTCTGAATTGTTGATCCCAAGTACTTAAACTGATCCACCTTCGCCACCTCTATTCCCTGCATCCTCACCATTCCTCTATCCTCCCTCTCATTCATGCACATAAATTCTGTCTTAGTCCTGCTGACCTTCATTCCTCTTCTCTCTAGATCATATCTTCACCTCTCCAGAGTCTCCTCCACCTGTTCCCTACTCTCACTGCAGATCACAATGTCATCTGCAAACATCATAGTCCATGGGGACTCCTGTCTGATCTCGTCTGTCAACCTGTCCATCACCACTGCAAATAAGAAAGGGCTCAGAGCTGATCCTTGATGTAATCCCACCTCCACCTTAAATGCATCTGTAACTCCCACCACAGACCTCACCGCTGTCACACTACCCTTGTACATATCCTGTACCATTCTTACATACTTCTCTGACACTCCTGTCTTCTCCTCATACAATACCACAACTCCTCTCTAGGCACCCTGTCATATGCCTTCTCTAAATCCACAAAGACACAATGCAGCTCCTTCTGACCTTCTCTGTACTTCTCCATCGACACTCTCAGAGCAAACATTGCATCTGTAGTGCTCTTTCCTGGCATAAAGCCATACTGCTGATCACTAATCATCACCTCCCTTCTTAAACTAGATACCAAAACACTTTTTAATGAAAGAAAGACTGGTGACAGAAAAAGAAACAAAACAGTGTGAAAATGAACATGTAATGTTTCACAGACTATGATTAAAATGAATCATAATTTTCAAAAGTCATGGACCTGCTGAGATTACCAATGGAATTCACATTGCTCAGAATCCCTAAGAAAACGATATGAGATTCAGGTAATATTTTTAAATGCACATGGTCGCAGCAAGGCCTGTGAAAATTACTACAGAAAGCAAGTATCTTTTTTTTTCATCTAGCAAGGAAGAAACAGGTAGACTATTGTGCTTTTTCAGTTTGATAATGCCATGCAAGGAAATTATTTAAAGATACTAATAATGTGAAATGTCATGTTTACTGCATTCTAAAGAACATTATTTACAAAACATGTAAACTTTTCATTCGTGTGTAAGGTGATGAAACTGTAGCACAGTATGTGTGTGACAGAAATATGTAAAAGGAGATACTATCTTATGAAGTTAATGATTAAGAAAAAAAATAAACTGGACTAATTCTTGCCTTCTAACCTCAGAAACTTTAAGAGTAAAGCTGCAAACAGACAGTGATTCAACTTTGCATAAAGCAGGGGACTTGTATACAGCAACAGATATTGCAAAATAAAAGCTTGAAAAAATGATTGCAATATAAAACATGAACACTGGATAACAAAAAAGCAGGCCCCGGAATGAGAAGGTGTTCCCAAAATCCTTAGCCCAAAAGAAAAAATAAAACATATACTAGATGTGTCACAGTTCATAAAACAAGGAATTGTTAATTTTATGTGGAATATTGCTGAAACCATGGCAGGTTTAAATATTTTTCAGATATGCAGCCATCAATCACGTAATTTCTGATGCAGTTTAACAGTAAGGAATGGTACCTTTTCTTACTAAACATAGACAAATTAGTAAATTCAGACATGGTTTGCCTATCAGATGGAGTTCTGAATAATTCTCACTGGCATATTAAACCACAGACAATTTAATTCAACTCATCTACTAGAGCAAAAGCAAATTCCTTTAGAATACAAATTTAAGTTTGCAGCAAAGCGTGAAATGCAAAGAAGTGAGATTAATTTACTTTGCCATGTGGGGTAAAAGATATATGTTCTGTACTTCTGAGACAATGTAAACTGCATTCCAAATATAAAGTTAAGTTAAAACTTTTCATGTTTGCATTGTTGAGTAATGATGCAGTTCTTTTCAATGATGCATGAAAAAACATAGAATCAATTAAAGTCTGTGAATGCTGAGGACATGGTGAGTGAATTTTAACTGGTTTTGATGGCAATGGTTGTATGAAGGAAGAACAGTCTCTGCAATAAAGGTGCAGTGGTTAACATTGTCACCTCACAGCAAGAGGTTCTCCGGTTCGATTCTCGGCTGGGGTGCCTTCTGTGTGGAGTTTGCATGTTCTCCCTGTGTTCGCGTGGGTTTCCTCCGGGTACTCCGGTTTCCTCCCACATTCC
Organism: Protopterus annectens; assembly: GCF_019279795.1. Classification (NCBI taxonomy): domain Eukaryota; kingdom Metazoa; phylum Chordata; order Ceratodontiformes; family Protopteridae; genus Protopterus; species Protopterus annectens. The sequence goes on along the minus strand of NC_056735.1, from coordinate 1,879,712,123 downwards.
AAAGACATGCATCTGGAGCATTTCTCCCCGGGCCTCCGCTGAAAACAGGCTCTGTGGAACCTAGTCGGACTTTCCCGGTCAACAAATGATAAATAAAATAAAAATAAAAATAAAAAATTTTGAGCTTTACATTATTTCTACCACAAAAACAAGAGTTATGCTGAAAGTCATTAAAAGTAGAACTTAATAAATGGATCAGACAAAATAACTGATTGTGATTCGTCAGATTTCTGTCTGCAATATCTCTCATACACACACACACACACACACACACACACACACACACACACACACACCATTCGTTCCTTACCTGCTGAGTCTTCTTTCTGGCCGGACTGCTGCTGAATAATCCATGTTCCCCAACGAAAAGAAAATAATCCATTTACAAACAAGAGTGCTGCCGATAATCCCGCTTGCATATGAGTAGCCAGAAATGTGTGCACGACATGAGCTCCTTGAACTCAGTTCTGACAGGCTGGTAGCCCTGACGGAGCTGACATCATTGCACACATGATGATGTTAGCTCAAACAGCGCAAAATGTGAAAATTAGAAAAAACAAATGAAAAAAATCTGAAATAAAGGGGTGCCACTTGGGAATCTTGGCACCACTTCATTTGGACCACAAAACGTGGTAAAAAATGAGTAATGGTATGGTTTGGAGGTATGATGCCTGTGACCTATGACTCCTAGTTAGTTGGCCCCCCACATATACTGCAGTGGGATTTGTCACCTTGAGTACTACTGCATAATGTGGGGAATCCAGTATTGGGAAACATTTCATGATGTCCCACATAGCTGTCAGTTGTCTGCTGTTATCCCAGTAGGCTACCCCATTACCTTGCATGCATGCAATGATACCATAAATATGCTACCAGAACATACTACTCCATTTATTTATTGTTACGAAGAATGACTTACCTTGTGCCTGGAGCAGTTGTGAGGATGGTGCTTGAGGGCTGCATATATTGAATACATGCAGTACACTGCCTATACATGATAAGGTACAGGTAGTGTGATGTGTGTGGCATTCATTTTACTGTGTGTGCAAGTCGGTGAGAGGTGTCAGTCCCTGGGTCCCTACAGGTTCAGTGTGTGTGCTATGCATTGCCTCTTTGCCAAGGCCAGGGCATACTGGGCATGCCTCTTTATGCCTATGGGAGCTGGCTAAGGGGGTTCCTCCTTCAAGCCCCTCTATGCCTGGGAGGACCTTGGCAATGGTGGGGGGGCTGTGTGGCCCTTCTACATACTGTTCCTGCCACAGCTGTTTCTGCAGGATCATATTGTGTAGCATGGCACATACTATGAACATATGTGCACATGTGGCTGGAGAGTACTGCAGGGCTCCACCAGATATGTCAAGGCAGTGGAACCGTGATTTGAGCATCCCAAACACACACTGTATAATGATCCTGGTTTGTATGTGTGCCTCATTATGGCATTCATGAGCACGTGTGTGTGCATTTTTGATGGGTGTCATCATCCACTCCTCCAGTGCATAGCCAGCATCCCCCACCAGATGGCCATACGGGATGTCCCCCCCTGGCAAATGCCTGGTACAGCTGTGAGGAATGCCAGATGTGGGAGTTGTGAGAGCTTCCAGGGCTGCCAGCACACACATTAATGATAATGCCCTTGGCATTGCACACGACTTCGCAGTTGATGGAGTGAAAGCCCTTGCAGTTTACATAAACCCTACCCTATTCAATGGGTGGGGCTTTGATGTGGATGTCCGTGCAGTCTATGGCACCCAGTACCTCCGGGTAGTCTGCTACATGGTGGAAGAGGCGCATATTGCTGGTCCTCTCCTCAGGGGTGCTGGGGAAGTAAATGTGTTCACTGGCACGTGGTAGCATGGCATCCAGGAACTGGTGGAGTACCCTGGATGCAGATGCCTGTGAGACCCCCATGATGTCTCCAGTAGGTCTTTGGAAAGGACCTGCAGCTAGTATTCTTAAGGCTACACATACCTTGGCATCCACTTAGATGGGTTCCCCTCTGTTGGCTCTGGGTCTGAGGTGAGGCCGGCACAGCTCAATGAGTTGCTGAAGTATGTCCCTGTCCACCCTGTAGCACTCTACTATCTCAGGATCATGTAGCCCCTGGTAGGTTACCCTGGGTCTGAACACTCTTCTCCTCATCCTCAGTCTGGGGCAGTTGTCAGCATTATCCTGCTCACCGCCCTCAGCATCTAGCACATACTGATGTATCAAAGTGACAGCAGCCCCTAACATTTTGTTGGTTAAAATTCCCCCAAGTGTGTACACCAATGGTGCAGAGTTTGTGGGAAAAACCAGACTGAAAGGTGTTTGCACAGTTTATATTGTTGTGCTGCAGATATTGCCTGTATGGTTGGCTGACTATGATACATTCCACCTGCCAGCTATATTATTTCTACTTCTATCCTTTGATGTATCTAAGTGACGGCAGCCCCTAAAATTCTGTCGGCTAAAATTCCCCCAAGTGTGTACACCAATGGTGCAGAGTTTGTGGGGAAAAAACAGACTGAAAGGTGTTTGCACAGTTTATATTGCAGTGCTGCAGATATTGCCTGTATGGTTGGCTGACTATGATACATTCCACCTGCCAGCTATATTATTTCTACTTCTATCCTTTGATGTATCTAAGTGACAGCAGCCCCTAAAATTTTGTTGGCTAAAATTCCCCCAAGTGTGTCCACCAATGGTGCAGAGTTTGTGGGAAAAAACAGACTGAAAGGTGTTTGCACAGTTTATACTGTTGTGCTGCAGATGTTGCCTGTATGATTGGATGACTATGATACATTCCACCTGCCAGCTATATTATTTCTACCTGATTGATTTTATTCTGTTATTTCCCATTTTTTTCCTTTCCCATTTCCACCCCTTTTAAGCCCTGCGCATGCCGCACAAACCCGCTGCCCAAATGTAAACAGTACTGCTATTTCCATTTTTTTTTCTTTTTTTAAGACCCGGTGAGCACAGAGCAAACCTGTTTAGCTAAAGTAAACACTTTTAAGCAGAAATGGCCCTGCCCTGGAAACGAACACACTCCTCATTTCATGGAATAAGTAAATACAGCCACAGACACACACCCTTGCTTAGCTGTGCTTAGCTAAGCTCAAATGGAAGCCATGGAGCTTCAATTAGTTTAAACCAAGCACGACACACCCCCTTTTCATGTCAGCTGCTTCTCCTGCTTACACCACTGCATTATAGCTCCTACATGGTTAGGTGCATCTAGACAATGGTCTCCCATTTTGCTATTTGGTAAATTTTCCTCATTTGCATACCCCACTCCCTCAGTCCCTTATTACACCACTACACCAGAGCCTTTCTCTTTAGCAACCAGTGTTACCTGTTATTGTTTTGGTTCTGCATGCTACCTACTATAATGGCAAAATGCACGCCTAATGATTATAATACATGCTTTACTTTGAGCTGTCATACACCCATTTTTGCATAAATATACATGGTTAGTAACCAAATACATTTCTGCAATGGACACTGCTCTGACACGGATGCCTGCATGCTTACAGAATCAGAAATTCACCTCATGGTATTCACCAGCAAATGAGGTAATTAGCGTTATTCAGTGGTGTCCATGCTAGAATAGTGCTGACTGACTCCTGCACACCCCCAGCCTTGTTTACTGAATCAGTTAAACAGTTGGGAATAAACCAGACTGGATTCTGAAGTAGTTTACATCAATGCTAAATTTGGGAGCCTGTGCTCATGTTATGTAACTTATGACCCATAAGTACATTAAAGTTAATATTATAGTAGCATTATCTATACTTTGGTTATGTACAATCTCTTTGCTTGAATGCATCTGGCTTTAGTCATAAAACATCTATCAGCTCATTTACCTGGAAATCAAACTATGTCATAGTTGAAAAGATCCAACCCTCATTCATAAATATAAATGTAATGTTATTCTTTTCAAAACAAGAAAAAAGTTTTTTAGATTAACTGTATATTTATTCTATGAAAACAGGCACACACATCTAGTCCCCATTTTGTATGATTAATGAATTATAAATATAAATGTGTTTTTCTCAGTACCTTCTCAGGTACTGGCTGTTTATTAAATGATGCATAAAATGGATTAACACCACTCAGGTGTACAACCAGCAGATAGATGCTACCTTCTTAATAGCACATAAATCTTCAGTGCAGTTTGATGTTATTATTTATAAGAAATATAAGAGAAAGTAGAAAATATATGAGTGTTAGAAACCAAAGGTCAAAAGATGCAGTGTCCTCAAATGACTAACAGTAAAACCACTAGCTGGGCAGATCATTTCCAGGAAAATGTACTGGATTGTGGTCTCTATGACTTTTTAAAATGAATTTGGTTACTTTTTAGTTTCTAGATGCATTTCTTAGTAAGACCCACTGGCATGATTCCGATGCTAAATTTCCAAAGAGTTTATGTGACTTACTCAAAGCATTTCAATACACTTGTGGAAATTATACCCAATGCCAGTTTAAAATGGATTTGAAGGGAGCTGTAACTCAAAAAGGAAATTTTTTTAATTATCGCATTTAAAAGTGAAATCAGTAATTGTACTAACTTTTTAATACAGGTGTTAGATTTTGTACTGCATGCCACAGCACACTAAAGCTCACAAATTATTGAAATGTTACATTCAAATACCATTTTAAAATTAAAGGTGGATTGTTCCTGAATCAGCTATCTCTTTTATTCTGAGCAGCTAATAACGTTAGTAGCTTCCCTTTGAGTGTTGTTGAAAAAGATGTGCAGTCAGTTATCTGGCACATTACAAAGGTTAATCACATAATAATGGAATTATATTGCTTTATCTCCACACATCTGAAATAAATGTGTATGACTTCTGAAAGAGATTACAGCAATCCTACCTTTAGGAGTTGCAACAAAATCTGATGGCCAGCATAGTCATGGCACTTAATGCTCAGATAGTGTAGTCCATGCAGTTGCTTAGTAGTGTTATATATGTTTTGGTCATGTACTACATTCAATGCTTACCAGCCTCTGTCTGGAGTCATAAAAACATTCATATGTACCACTTCAAGTGCTTGGAAATCAAATAATATTACTGATGTCCCACTCACCAGGCTAAACAAGGAGAAGGTTACTGTCAGCTGCCTGTCGGGTGCCAGGATCCGCCACATAACCGACGCACTCAGGTCACTCCACAACAAGTACAAATATGATTCTGTCATTGTCCATGTTGGTGTGAATGACCTGAGATGTATCTCCCTGGACTACATGAAAAGAGACATGGAAGAGCTCTCTGATCTTGTAGCCCTGGCAGGTATGACCCTACCCTTGAATAGCATCCTGCCATTGCCCAGAATGATACCGCAATACAAGGACAAAATGATTGACTTCAACAATTGGGTAAGCTTCTGGTGTAATTCTAAGGAGATCCAGTATCGGTCTGCCTGGGATGACATGGTCGACAGACCATGATGCTTTGCGAGAGATGGCCTGCAACTGTCACCCCTGGGATTCCGGATACTGGCTAAGGCTCTTGCTGCCCCTATAGTGTCTTTTTTAAGCAAGGTTCAAATGATGAATTCACCACCATAACAGGAAGAGGCAAGCAAAAACTGAGGGTAATGCTACTCAATGCTAGAAGTCCAAATCTCAAAATGCACTCCCTTGAGGTACTCCTTAAAATGGAGAACATCAATATCTGTGCAGTGACTGAGACCTGGTTCAAGGCTCCAGAGATCACACCTGAATTACCAGGCTATAACTCATACCACACTTTTTGGCCACCTAACCTGGACCGGAGCACCAAAGGTGGAGGTGTGTCCATATTCATTAAGGATATCCACACCTCCAGGCTAGTTGCTCAGCATAATGCATCGGAGGTTATCCAAATGCAACTAACTCTGGGCAAAGCTGCAATCCAAATTGTAGCTTGCTACTGATCCCCCATCATGCACCAGGATTCCCACTCCTCTTTTCTTGATATACTGGAAAATATTAGGGTTTAACCAAACACCTTAACAATGGGCGATTTCAACTACCCCACCATTAACTGGGAAAACTACTCATGTACCAACTCCTTCGCTCAACGCTTTCTGGAATTCATAAATTCCAATGCCCTGGATCAACTTAGCCACACCCCCACCAGGGGTAACAGTATCCTAGACCTAGTCATTACCAACATGAGTGACCGGTGTTCCACACCTGAAGTCACCTCCTCATTGGTCAGATCCGACCATAAGCTAATCATCCTAGATATCCACATCCTGCCACCACCCCCCCATTAAGGAAATCATCGTAAGAAATTTCTCCAAAGCCAACTTCATGCTTCTTAAGACAGAAGTGGTGAACTTCATGACACCCATGCAGATGGACAATACAGTTACGACTGCTGAATCCTACACAGATGCACTCTATAAGCACTTACATGAATACATGGATCGTGCTATCCCAAACAGAACCAAGATGCTATCCTCCAAAAAAGGAAGCCAATCTGGTGGTCCACTGCGATAAACAAACTCTACAACAGAAGGAAGAAACTTTTGTAAAAGAGAGTAAAATCCCATGAGTGGAGGGGTTCTCTGGTCAACCTCAGTAAGAAGCTGAGGTCCCTTATAAGATCCTCCAAAGCTAGCTACGAAAACAAAATCACCACTGATTCTAGGGACAACCACAAAGCATTCTATAGCTATGTCAAGAATCTCAATGGCAACACCCAGATCTGCTCTGAGTTACAGCACAACGGCATGAAAATTACAGAACCAACTGATATTGCCAAAGTCCTGGCAGATAGGTTCAGTGCTAACTTTACCCCCCCCCCCCTCACCCTCTAAAGGGCCCATAACTAAACAGGAAAAATGCAGAGTCCCTTTAATCACAACTATGCAGGTAAAAGCTGCAGTCTCTAAAGCCAAAAACACAGCATCCATGGGACCGGACAACATCTCAGGCTGCGTTTTACACAAACTTCAGAACGAACTGGCTCCCAACCTAAGCACCATGTTCAGTCATAGTCTCACATCAGGCTTTGTTCCCACTGAATGGCGCACAGCAACAGTTATTCCACTCCATAAAGGGGGAGCCACCACTGGTCCCGGGAACTATTGCCCTATTAGCCTGATGAGCCTGGTCTGTAAGGCCATGGAATGTATCATCATGGAACTCATAAACAAAGACATTGGTAACCTCCAAACTCTGGACCCCACCCAGTTCAGGTTTGTGAAAGGCAGATCATGCCTCCTGAAACTGATCGACTTCTTTGAGGCAGTCACCAAAGCTGTGGACGAGGGTAAGGTGGTTCACGCAGCCTATCTTGACCTTGCCAAGGCTTTCAACACCATCCCCCATTCTGGAATTATAGCTACACTCACTAAACTAGGTATAAATCCCTATGTCACAAGATGGGTTGCCAGTTGGTTCACTGGCAGAACCCACACTGTAAAAGTTGCAGATGCCAAATCTGACTTCAAACCAGTGACAAGTGGAGTACCACAGGGTTCTGTCCTGGGACCTCTCCTATTTGGTATCTACTTCTCTGAAGTACAGGCTAACACAGACGGCTTTTGGCTAATGAAGTTTGCAGATGACAGCAAACTAGGAGCCATAGTTGAGTCCCCAAATGATGTGGACACCCTACAGAAGGGCCTCAGTGAGACAGATGCCTGGTGTCAGAGCCATGGCCTCAAGCTAAATGGCAAAAAGTGCATTGTCATCCCCTTTGGTAAAAACTCTCCACCCATGAACTACCACATAGGCGGCAGTCTACTTAATGCTGAATGTGTGATAAGAGCCTGGGGACCCATTTGGACAGTAGTCTCTCCTTTGATAATCACATCACCACAGTAGTCAAGAAATCCTTCGACATGGCACACCTCATCACAAAAGGGTTCTCATCTAGGAAAAAAGAGATCATTGTTCCCCTCTACTCGACACTCATTAGACCCATTATAGAGTACAATTCCCCTTTTGGAATGTACCTTACAAGACATCTGCAGTAGCTGGAAAGGCCCATGAAGTACCTCACAAAGAGGATTACTGGCCTCAAATAGATGCACTACACTGTCTGTCTCAAAAAACTCCAGCTTTACTCCCTAGCATATCACCTACTCTGAGGTGATCTCTGCCTAACATATAAAGCTATGTCAAACAAAAAGCTGTTGGACATGCTAGACCTAAAGAAATCTCAATCCCTTCGAGCTAAATGCTCTAGGGACCTAAACCTTGTCACCACAATAAACAGGACTTGCTGGAGGGATAGATTCCTGTCCCAGAGACTTCCCATACTCTGGAACAAGCTACCCATCTATGTCAAGCAAAGTTCCTCATTAGCACTCTTCAAGAAAAGTCTTGATAAGTGAATGGGAAATAGGAAATATATCCTGGGCATCACTTCTGTGGCTCTGATCGACAGGGGCACAGGAAAATAACTTTGATGGGTGGCGTAAGCCAGGGAACCTTTTTGGCTAGGCTTACTTAGGCCCTTGGGCCAATAGCCTAGTACCTATCTATGAACCTATGAACCTATAAAAAGATCCATTTCACATTCATTATTACAAATTTAATTTTACTCTCTTTTTAAGATAGCTACTAAAAGTTTTTTATTGCAACTGTATAGTCTACTTACAAAAATCATATACACAGATCCATCCCAGTGTTATGTTGATCAAGTAAGAAAAAGCAATTGTAAATATAAATGTTATAAATGTGTTTTTCCTCAATCGCTTCTTAGACATTTACTGTTTATTAAATGATGCATAAATGTATTACAGTACTTAAATTATGCATAAATGTATTAACAGTACTTAAATGCCCAGTAACAAACAGATGTTGTTTGCTTGATTGTACATAAATGCCTTGTGCAATATGATGTCATTATTTGTAAGATATACAAGTGAAGGCAAAAAGTGGCACAACTCTCCAGTCCAAAGCTCTTGACAGGCATTGTCCTTAAATGACCAGCTGTAACACTGCTAGCTAGGCAAAACCTTTCCCAGAATGTGCTACACTGTGGTGAACATGACTTTTTTTTAATAATTTGGTTACTTTTTTAGTTGATGATTTATTTGCTATGTAAGTACTTCTAGGAAGTGTTGATCATAAATTTAGGAAGAGTTTATGTAACTTAATCAGATTATCAAACCATATAAGTGCACCTCTAGTGTTACTCTCTCCAACTATGCACACCACCTACCCCCCACCATGCCCTGCCCCGACCCTCATTTCCCCACAACATTTCCACCATGATATAACTCAAAAAAATAATCATCCGAATTGTAACATTTGCATTACTCTCATACTTGTTGTCACATCTTTTCATTGCTACCGAATAGTTTTTGTTATATATTGTTACTTTCTTTTCTGTTTTTGATGTGTATGGCTTACTGCCTCATTGTTCTCTTCTTTTTTCTTCTTCTTCTTCTTCTTTGTGAAGTATTTTACCCAGGCAGTACCTGCAAATGATCAGTTGTGATCAGTGTACCACCCTAGTAATCAAATGTAAAATAAATAAAAATAAACTATAGATCACAGCTGTCAAATGTAGGTCAAAAACAGGATTCCCAGTTATTCTCATGTGCTTTTCATCTATAGTTGAAGTCAGCAGCATCAGGTTGGAAGTAGCAAAAGTGAATTCAGTTTGTAAGTAAATACTTTCTATCTCTGCACTGAGTATATGAGAGACTTACGTCACTACAGTGCTGTCCGTGGTATCCTCAAGAGGACCACCAGAAATGGAGACCGGTAATCCAGAGTGTGAAACAAAGCAGAAACAACAACTATAAATGCTCTGAATTTAGTTCAAGAGAATGTCTTGCTTGTGTGGTCTGTGCACTCACACGGGCGTGTGTGTGTGTACGTGTGTGCATGTGTGTGTGTGTGTGTGTGTGTGTGTGTGTATGTGTGTGTGTGTGTGTGTGTGTGTGTGTGTGTGTGTGTGTGTGTGTGTGTGTGTGTGTGTGTGTGTGTGTGCGCGCGTGCGTGTGTGTGTGTGTCCGTGTGTGCGTGCATGCGTGCGTGCGTGTGTGTGTGTGTGTGTGTGTGTGTGTGTGTGTGTGTGTGTGTGTGTGTGTGTGTGTGTGTGTGGGTGTATGTGTGTGTGTGTGTGTGTGTGTAAGGGAGAAACACTATGAGAGGAGGGCTGCTGCATAAGAAACATTTGTATCCTCAAGTGCCTGAAGGTCACTTTTCCTGACAAAGGTCACTGCAAAGGGTAATTTCCCATACAACAACACACAGCAACCCTGATGTTGTTTATATGAAGTACTACAGTACTACAGCTTTATGCATGGAGATCTCATTTCTTTCAAATTTGCAGTCAGTCAAATATTCTTGATAAAACTCACTTAAAGCTAATAATGTACAAGAGTTAGAAACATGTCCAGTTGTCTCCTCTACCTGGTTAAAGTTAAGCTGAGATATCATACATTGTACCTACAGTCCTTTATTAGCTTCACTATCAGAAGAATCAATTAAGTCTCACCACAGCACACTACATCAAGGAGATATTCACTTCAGGAATTAGGAAGGAGATATTGCATAAATAAGCATCAGAGGCAGTGGCCACTCAGAAAGGAGACTTGCCGCCAGCTAATACTGTGACATCATAACTACTGTAGCATTGTATAGCATGTCTTCCTCAGTAAGTTTGCTCTCAGTTGTGTGGGTGTGATAGGCAAATAATGCCGTAGTAATGGAAGAAAATCTTATGATGCAGTAGCTGTCCTGGCTGTTAGACATAGGCAGGTACTAATCATTGTTATTTTTTAAACTATCACTTGATTCTGATACTTATCTCAGGACCGTGTTTGCTTTAGAAATAATACCTTCAATCACACAGATCTGAGAAGTTTACTTTTCTGTGAGATGGGGGGGGGGGGGTAGTCTTATCCAAATACAGCTCCAGGTCAGTAAGCAATACCTCACTAAAAGGCCTAAAGCAGATGCCATATGCTGACCATCTAAAAGAACTCCAGCTATACTCTGTCATATATTGTCTACTCAGAGGCAATCTCTGCTTAACATACAAGGCCATGTCAAACCCAGAGCTGTTGGACATGCTACACTTAAAGAAATTCCAATCCCTCAGAGCCACATGCTCCAGGGATCTAAACCTTGCCATCACAATGAACAAAACATGCTGGAGGGATAGGTTCCTAACCCAGAGACTCCCCAGACTCTGGAATAGACTGCCCATACATGTCAAGCAGGGTGCCTCTTTGGCCATCTTCAAAAGGAACCTTGATGATTGGATGGGAGATAGGAAATTCACTCTGGGGATCACGTCCGTCGCCCTCCTAGACAGGGGTCCAGGGAAGTAAATACTGTGGGAAGGAATAGCCAGGGAATTGTTATGGCCCTAGGGCCAATAGCCTAGTACCAACCTATGAACCTAGACCTGCAGTCCTTTCCAGACACACTTGATATATAGCAGTATACTTTGGCATCACCACACTTCCAACATTTACCAACTAACTGGGACAGTGGAATTTCATTACAGAGGAAGGGATGATGCAGAGGAGATATGTGCATACATGCAAACCTTGCAAAATGCATGGCACTACATGGAAATGTTGGTTGTAATCCCATACATGTCACACACTACCTGGTAGTTCAATGAATGGTTGTCCTTCCTGCTCACAAAACTTTATACCTGTGGGCCAGGTAACACTTTTATTACTACATGTGTGCAGTCTATAGTTCTCTTAGTAGGCATATAGAAGAGTTTCCCACACATAGTTTTTTGTTTAGGGCTGTTGTTAACATTAGGCTTACCAATAGGGGGGGTGATTTGAAGCATAAAACTGAATTATCAGAATCAAAGTGGATTGTTGAATTAATGGCTACAAAAGCACCTGGCTTGAATGAAGCAGTACCAATAAGGCCCACACTTCAGAATAGGCGGGTCTTTTATTGAATTTTACTTGAATTTTATTGGGTGAGTTGTTTTTTAAATGGAGTATTGTTTGCATGTGTAATTTTGTCTGAGGAAGGGAGTAGTCCCGAAAGCGCTTACCACTTTTATTGACTCTGTTTGTACTGAATAAACATTTTAATAAGGAGCAGCAGTGTCCAGCGACGTTCTTTGTTTCATTCAGTCTATAGTTCTCAGGAAGATGGGTGGTGTCAGAGCCATAGCTGGCTTATCTAGTGACTAGAGCTGGTCTCCTACATCCCGCCCACTCAAAAGAAGGACATAGCTCTACAAACTGCAGGAAGCCGATTGGTTCATTGGTTTCCTTACACCCAAATCCACACCCCCTAAGCTTCAAGAGAAGAGAAAAAAAAATACTTTGGCTGACTGTAGTCTCTCCTTCCAAATCCTTCTTTATTTTATACCGCCACCCTGCCACTCATCTGCACCCAGAAAAGGATTTTGCTGATCTCATAGTCAGAGTACATAACAATTTATTCTGAAAAGCTCTTACTTTTCTGTATCAATTTATTTTACTTACCGGGAGTGTGTTCCAAACTACTGGCAGCCGTTTACATATAGCAACCTTTGCTCCACATGCTCAGACTGATTGGCTGCCACTAAAGTGGCAGCTGTGCCACCTTTACCCCGCTCCATCTCCTTAATTATCCAGCCACTCTATCATCTAATTTATATACTGCCTACCTACACTCAACTACCAATGTGCAAGCATGCCCCCTTAAAGCCAAAATTACCTCCAAAGTCATCATTAAATCACTCTTCCACACTCAATAACAAATTCGGCTCCACCCTCAAAGGACTTAAGAACTCCTTTCTTTCAAACAACCTTATCATATCCTACTTTTTTCATCACAATATCCCCTACAAATAATTCTATTCCTGCACACAGAAACCATTCTCATCCCAATTCTACAACACTACAAAATCTGTCTCTAACTTGTTCTACCATTTACCACTCTAAATGTAACAAGACTGTCTGACTTGTTTCCAACAACATCTGTCCTTTGTCTCAGCAATCAGCACCACTTGCACTACAACTCACCATTCACTAACCTATCACTACTTCAACTCACTGTACCCAGTACACACAATAATCCTATCAGTAATCTTCCTGCTCCTATCAAAAAAACTATAGAAGTCCTCCTCCTGGTAATAATACTGGCATTCACACACATCTCCCTTATGTTAAATGTAACTCAATTACCTCTTTCTCATCCCATCCATTATGTTCGCAAACAATGCACTTCATCATAATCACATCCACAAATGCACCTTGCATCCTCCTAAACCATTCTCTACCTGAACCCAAATCCACTCTCATGCATCAGCTTACATATAAAAAAAATCCTAAGTTTCTGCATTAGACTTATTCCACTCATCCAGATCTTCCTTCTTCAAAGCTTTATTAAACCCACACCTGGGCCTAGACTTATTCATTGTGCCAAGCTCAACACAGAAGTGTATGCTAAAGAACTTAGAAGAACTACAATCCTTCCTAGGTTGAAACAAACCCAGCATGTTAACTACATCAGAATCCTGGGTAAAGTCTGACACCCAAAAACCTAAATTCCATCTCCCTAACTACTCCTACCTTTTTAATTCTAGACCTGGGAAGAGATCAGTGAAGGAAAAATCTTTTCTTATAAAAAGCACAATAACAGTTAACTCCCATTTCAGAAATCCAGAACCAATATTCATGATCCAAACTGATAAAGTATTGCTTTCACTCTTAATAAAAGTTGCCCCCTAATGGTGGTAATTGCTTACCACCCCCTGTACTGTCAAACATCTGTAACTCTTGCACACTTTTTAATAACATTATAATCCCACGTGACTTCAACTTTAACCTATTTAATTCCAAAGGCTCCCTGGAATTAGATGACTTATTTCTATACCTCAGCCTCATACAACTCATTAAAGACATTGCCCATCCACACCTCATCTCCAACAACCATACCCTATTCATAGTTTCATTGGTTGTTACTAGACATGCAGTCCAAGAGATCATTAATGAGACAAGACAAAATTCCCAAATGCTCACAAGAACTGTCTAGTTAAAGAACTTCAAGGTCTCACAGCAGGCAAACAAAGACATAAAGAATCAAACCCTGTACTCTTTGCACAGGAAGCAGTTCATTAATAAGGTAGAGCTTTAGTGCTCTGTGCTAACTGTCAGATGATCTCAATATCCACAATGAACCCTCTTCCATCCAAAACATATGTATCCTACCTCTATCTATTAATGACCACTGCCCCATTACCATCATCATGAAACCTCCCCTCCACAATATCCACCCTGTATATGGATACCCATCCAGCCACCTAGTTTATGTTTAAAGGAAGATAGCAAGTCATAATGCTTAACATGCAGGGGAAGTTTATTCAAGACATTTGTTAGGCACTCAGTTATAAACCTGTCCTTCCATCATGTTTTATTTATTTGTTGGTGAAGATTTAGTTCCCTGGTTTTAGTACTGGTGGAGATATTGGACTTGTAGAGTCAACTCTGTATGACATTAAATAATAGGCATTCCAGTCTCTCTTAGCACTCAGGGACTTTAGGCCTATGATCTTTTTGGTTAGGAACCTTTGGTGGTCTTTTTTATTCTTTACAATGTTTAGTAAGATACATCCCAAAACTGGTGATATGCTCAATGATTGGTCAAAATGGTGCTGAGTATAACAGAGTAATTACCTATGCCTTTATGATATTCCTTTGGCAATCAATTTGGCTAGATAAAAGGATTTTCTGACAGTCAGTGTTGATGGTCAAAAAAAGCAGGTTGTCAAACCAAGTACCTAGGTACTTAACTACATTTAAATGTTGTAAAGGTGTGTTGTCTATACAATATAATGAGTGGAGAGGTGGTCTATGAAATGTGATGATACTACAATTTGTATTATTTAGTTCTGAACCTATTTATGCCAAAAGTTTAATAAGAAAAGTTCATTCTAGAAGGTTTGGGTATTATAGGGTGACTTAAAAGCAATCATCAGTTTGCAATCATCTGCCTACTTTGTTAGCCAGAGGTCTTTGCTTTCTGATGGAGGTCTGAGAAGTATCATCAATGTGCCCTTAGAGACACCACTGTTCACTTTCTTACTTTCTAATCAGTCACCTACAATTCACACTGTGTGGATTCTGTCTTTCAGTAAGTTTACTGTCCATCCTGCCACATATAGATTAATTTTTAAAGCATTTAAGTTTTGCATGATGCCAGCATGAGGAATGGTATCAAAGGCCTTAGCCCATGCACCTAATGTCCACCATCTTTAACCTCTTTAATTCTTTCAAAACATTTACCAGATTAAATAGACAATGATGTTTGTGACAATAAGAGGTATTGCCAGCCATGCCAGGAAAAGTAGGCCAGTAGATGTATGACTTGTACCAGCACAGCTAGCTAGAATTTTATAAATAATATTTATATGTCATTTGTGTATCAAACTGATTTGTACAGATGCTTGTGCTGAAAATGTATTTGTGAGGTTTGCTTATGTGAAAATGTATCAACAGATCAACAGTGCACCCTGCTGGAATGAAAAGAAATGTACGTGTATTATTGTAACTGAATTAAATGTCTGTGCTTTAATAGAGGATACTGGGACAGCAAACGTTAACCAGCTAGCTTACTTTAAGAAAAATAAGGGAATGTAAATGAGCTGTTAAACCATTAAAACATCACCCCACAGTGCTGAATAGGACTGGAGACAGTGGGTATGTAAGAAGCTTTTGTTCGTTAGCTCCGTAAAAAGAGGGGAAGCCCCAGGCACTGCTATAAACATTTAGATGTGTATTGTAGCCATCTATGCTAAATTCCTATCTCAGCCTGAAAGGGGGATACTGTGAAAACCTAGAATCGGGTAACCAGATGAGGTCATTCTGCAAGCCATCTTGGATATTATTTTACAGGGAGTAATCTCAGAGTATTGAGTATTCTGTTTTGGCGAACCTGACTAGAAAAACTACTCACATATTTCATTGTGCCTTGCTTTATCAGGTAAGTTATTAAAGAATAGTAATTCTCCTAGATGCAGTCAGGAATATAGTGAAGCGTAGTTTGGAGATTGTTTTTCTTTATTTGAATGAGTCTGTCCATCAATTTTGTTTTCAATATTTCCTGTGATTTGAACTCTGTGGTTTACTGTATATCTATATCTATATATCTGTATTATATATATATATATATATATATATATATATATATATATATATATATATATATATATAGTATTTTCATGTTTTTCTATTATTTATTATTAAATATATTTAAAACTTATTGTGGCTGGCCCCTGTAGAAAGTATTTAACCTTTGAGAGTGCTTATCTTTATTTGGTGACACCGTGCGGGCCACTTCAGAAAGCCTAGCTGTCTTGGTCAGCTACTACCATTTAAATTAGTATTAATATTACACAGTATAATTAGACACCCTTTGTTAAGGGCATTAGAATACCTGATTGCGGAGTGTCTGGTAGCAGTGATAACTACCTTATACTCTGGGTAAAAGTGGACACAGCAGGTAAATTTGTGCCAGTCTTTCCCATGTGTGTGTGTGTGTGTGTGTGTGTGTGTGTGTGTGTGTGTGTGTATGAAAAATCAAATCTCACAGTGTGTGTCAGCTACTTGGAGCAGGGACACCAAGCACTGGGCTTACAGAGAGGGTGCTGGAGGTCTTGGCTTGAACACTCAGCTGAGGACCTAATCCTACAGCTGTACCAGTGGGGAGTCTTATAGGGGACCTGGAAGGAGACAGATAGAGAGATCCAAACCCAGACTGAGTGTGTTTCCTGTGTGCTCTTAAGGAAAATTGTGCTTGATGCAGAGAGGTCTGCATCTGGAAATACTGAGTGCATCCATTTGCATTCCAAGTGCACGTCCCTCTCCAGTGTCAGTGGCGAGAATTCATGCTCCTTGATTACTGGTCCAGTTTGGGGATATTACAATGTTATCATACCTTTTTTTCAAAGACTCCAAGATTCTAACTTCCCACCAGTACCCACATTTTCTAGCTCCTCACCCTATAATTGGCTTACAACAGAACCTAAATCTCTATAAAAAAAAATAAAGACAAAGCCTTGGCCACTTGGAAACAGTTCCCAACTTAGGAAACCATAATCACTTCACATATCTGTGAGACCTAGACAATAAGCTACTAGATGACCCAAAGCCAACTTCCTCACCACCACATAACACACAACTATATATAACCAAAAAAATCTGCAATATGGTTAACAATATCATTAGTCGATCCTCATGAAAAAGCCCACTGTGCAATGATGACATTCTCACCTATTCTGGACCTCTTATTCTAAATGATTTTTTGGTTGAATTCTTCATCCTTTGAGACCTTAACTCTCCCTTGAGCAGCAATACACATTCTGAAAATGACATCCCAATTCACTTAACCTCTACTTTACTCCAATACCATAATCAATCAGGACCTTACCAAAATGCTCAATAACACCTCCTCAGATGACCCACTAGGAAGGGATGGTCTCCACTCCTATTTTACTTCCCCTCTGTAATGGCCATATCCAGTACCAGTCAAACACCTCTACAATATTTGCCTCATCAAATGAGTCATGCATCAATACAGGAAAGGCAAGAGCATGCCAATTCCTAAATCTCCCAACTCTTCAACAGCCAATGCATTTAGACCCAAATCAATCCTGAGTATTTTAGGTAAAATAATAAAAAAAATATTTCTATGACCAACCTACCACCTACCTCCAAACTTAATAAAATGTTGTCACTCCTTCAGCATGGACTCTGGTTTAGATGAAGCACAATGACAGCAATCTGTATACTAACAGATGACATCTTCTAAATATGGAACATGGAAACCTCACAAAAGAAATTTTCATGGACCTGACTAAGGCATTCAATAGATTAAACCTCTCCCTGTTATCCAACTTCCTTCTAAGGGTAGGAGTCAGCCCATAAGCTGCTACTTCCCTCAGTGCCCACCTTAAACAAAGGAGTCCCACTAATATCTATGCTATCCCCTATCCTGTTCATATTATACATTATGAAATTATCATCTAAACTTCCTAAATTACCTATCCTACTGTATGCACACAATATGATATTCTATAGATCACATCTCTCCACTTCATGTACCTCTAACCTCCTTCAAGCAGATCTTTCACATCTTCGTCACTGACTCAACCAAAACAAATTGCTTCTAAGCCTGAAAAAAACTAAAACAATCCAAAGGCGCATAAAAGTATGAGACAATTAGATAATCGCAATGAACAATAAAGAGACATTTGACACTGTTTAAATGTGCAAATGATGAGGTGTATGGTCAGACTATTCTCTCAGCTTTCAACATTTCATCTAAGTAACCAAAACTAAAGTAAACAAGCTGTTATTCTAGGCTACAGAAATCTTGTTCATCTGATCATCCCTAGGCAGGTTTTCTATAGGTAAAGATGTCCTCCTTCCACAAGTGGAATATCCATCCATCCATCCACAGCCCCTTTTTTTCCATTTTCTTACACATGGACTCGGGGTATCATTTCACAGTGACAATCATCTAGAGCCAAGGTTTACATGGCTGGGTGGCTAGCACTGCTTCAGTAGTACTTCCACACCACACACTTGCATGCACACTCACAGCTAGGGCCAATTTAGAATGCCCAGTCCACATACTGCATGTCTTTGGAATGTAGGAGGAACTGGAGCACACAGAAGAAATCCATGCGAACACACAGAGGACATGTAGACTTCACACAAAAAGTACCTGAGCTGAGAATTGAACCAGAGAACTTCTTGCTGTTAGGCAACAACACTATCTGCTGTGCCACTATGTCTCCACAACTGGAATATGCCATCCCCTTAACAGCTTCCACCTCATAAGAGAGGCTGTCGCTTCTCTAAACCATCTCATACAACATCCATAAATTTATATACCTCTCCCTCTGAAGACAGCACCACTGCAGCACCCTTACCAAGGCTAGGTGGCTGTCTATCCCACATGGAATCATCCATTTTCTTGGACCCATCATTTTTAAACTCATCAATATGGAATCCTTGTCTTTCTTAACCAGCAGACTTGAAGAAAGGTAGCCACCATAAAGCATAGATCCCTATTTTTCTCTACCCCCATCATCCTCACCCTATACTCCAAACTAAAACATGCATGATATGCCTTCTGTATCATAGGCCCCAACATCTTAGAGCCCATATCCAAACAAGTAAGTGACACATGCTCAAGGTGTACCTCTTTAACCAAACAAAATACAAATGCTTTAAGAAAGGTAATGTCAGAAAGCCCCAAAGGCTCTATCCACATCAATAACATTTCAAAGCTTAAAGTTTTGCTTTAAATCCCATCACTAAATGTACTTGTCATCAACCACTGATATTCAAATCCTCTTCTATTGAATTGTAACATTGCACCTCTTCATCCAGGCCAAATGCTCCAGCTTCAAAACAGGACATATCTCCAAACACACGATCTCTGTCTCCTTTCCACTTCTCTTCTCATCTTTTCTCTTCTCCTAGAATTACTGAAGGTTGTCCCACTCTGGAAAATAATATACAGGATTATGATTGGGTCAACGTTCAAAACCTGCTTTTTATGTGTTCGAGATATGGATGCAAAGAAATTCACCTAAACAGCGAATCTTGATGTCCATATCGAGAACACATAATTTAGGGTTATGATCAGAGACCCGATCATAAGTCTGTGTAGAACATGGAGTTTTACCTCTACTCCGTGTACTACTAGCTACAGTAAAAAAAGGGGAAAAAAAAGAACATAAGTGTTTTACTGGCTTCCAAAGCCATAAAGCACTTACCCACTTAGCAGCAATGGCAGATGGCAGTGTAACACAGTCTGTTTACACTCACCATACCATGCCTCTAAACTGTCCAGATTTTCACAGAATGTCCAGACTTTTTGCCTCATTTGTTAGGTTTGTTCCTCATAAAGTAACTGTTTTTCAGACAAATCATGGAAGAATGAAGTCACTGAACAGTGACATACATTTGAGGTTCAGAGTTAAGACCCTTCAGGGAAAATGTAGGCAAACCCTCATCCAGTTATTCTAGCTAATTTCTAAGTTTGTAAGAGGAAGGGACACCTTATCAGTATGGACAGCAGGCAGAAACAAATATTTTATTCTGCTGCTGTCATTCACTGGTCAGTTAAGGTCAGGTCTTATACTACTGTAGCACTTCAATGATTTGCCTTTTTTTCCAAATGTATCAGAGTGTAATCACTGCCCTATATGTGCTACATAAATACTGTGCATTATACCTTGTTTGTTTACTTACAATGTACGTATACTGCTTTTCTATGCAACTAATCTCGACTACTATGATACTGCTTACATTTCTGCCTTTTTTTTAGTGAAATATTTTGTATATTACCCAGACCAGGCCTGAAATTGGTCAGTATTGATCAGTGCACTACCCCAGTAAACAAACAAAAAATAAACAAGTAAATAAACTGCTATAACAATGACTGCTCTTCTTCACGATCTATAAATAATCTGCTTTCTTTGAATGTATTCCTCATTATGTTTTTAATGTATATAAATGTACACCGAGCTGAATCTGAAAACAGATAATTTGACTCAGTGTCCTACCCCAGCCAACAAATTCATAAATAAATAAACTCATAGTATCCTGCTGCGTAATAGTTGTGATTCTAAGTAGTTTTGCTACAGGCAACAACAATTATGTTGATGTAATTATGGTCAGGCACACACACAGCTACTGAGTATCTTCTATAGATAACACTGAATCATAACTATGTTCATTTTGCATACATTTTTATATCATTTTGACTTCATTTTATTGCTCTGTATCATTTCCATGTCATTACACAACCACTTGCATGTATCATCTGTTGTGCATTTGGGTTCTCTCCATCAGAGCAAAATATAGAACTCATTCTATATAAAATGTAATGTATCCATTGTCTTTACCTACGGGCTAAGATTGAAATAGGTCCAATGTGTGTTCTACCATGTTTAACAAATTCAAAGTAAATAAATAAATATAATAGGACTAAGAACTGGTACTTACCTTGGCACCTATCTGTGTATTACTAATTTTAGCACATGTGCATTTTGTATACTATGCAGTTTGTTTAAGAATCCCTGCCTGGATTTCTTGCCACTCTTTTTCAACACATGATTGTAAAATATAGTGATTCCGTGTCAGTCTAGTGTAATCACTCACACACTGCAAGTAGCAAAATGCATTTCCCTAAACTGCACTGGCCAGAAGTTAAGTGCAACACACAGCTGATAATATAACATGAAAGAGGAAAACTCCACTACTATACTCTGTTGCATGTTACCAGCTGTTATTTTAACCTAAAGTGAGATATCAGCAAGTATGCAGATCCTGTTTTATGATCTGCATGATAATTTCCTGTAAAATGTGCATATTACCAAAATATTTTTTTTTATTCTGATGTTATAACTTAACAGGAGTGGAGGATGTTTTGTGAATTCTTATGGAATGCCGTCCACCTTTTTAAATTGTTCTCCATTGTCACAGTTTGAATTACTATGCCTGGGCACATTGCATAACTGTATTTTAGCATTGTATATCTACTTAGTAATAACTGTACTAAAGTCTTTTCTACTGTTTTTTGCTAGAGATATACTTAATATTTGGTAAATTTTATTTTGCAGCTTATATTTCACTGTACTATTATAATATTGATGAAACTCTCTGTTGCTTTTGTTCTGTGCCTTATGTAATATTTTTGTATGCAATTGCAATCCATTCTTTGTTATTGTCCTTGCCCAAGTAATCTGACCCATGGCTGAAAATAGTTTTCAGACAACCAGTTCACTTGTCCGTTTAATAAAGCATAAATAAGTAAAAAATAGCAATAAGGTGAATAAATCTCAGTGGCATCAGTGATTTTGGATAATGTACCATTAATAAATAGCAGTAGTATTAAAGTAAAGATAAATGGTTAACATTATGCTCAGTATGTTTAAGACTGGATTATTTTTACTAAAATTGTATTTAATTGTATAGTGTAGATTTAGAGTTTCAACATTTTATAGCCTTTGGGATAAGAAAGTTATCCTAAATCCTCAAGCATATATGCTCTTGAAATTAATTTACATAAAGGCATGTAGACTTCCCATTGCACAAAAATGGATTTTTCCCCATTTATTTTGCAAAAGTCAGCAGCTGTGAGAGACAATTTTACTTTGCAAATTCTTCCAATACCAGTGCTAGCACATTCAATAATTTACTGTGAATTCATTGGACTATCTGTCTTTATAAAAGATAATCTCAGTACAGACTACAGACAACAGAAACAGGGACTGAAGTTACCATTATTAAAGTAACTTTATCTCTAAATGTGTGCAAGTACCTTTGCATTCCTTATACCCCCTTACTCTCCCTTCTTCACTTACTTCCTTACTGCTATCTAATCCTCTTCCCTGAATTTCTCTCTAAATATACCATAAGCCTGTTTTTCCTTCACTTCATATTGCAGTTTCTATTTGTATTAGACTAACCTACCTTTAATTTCTCTACAAACTGCCTAAAATTTGTTTAAATATTAAATGATTGTCATATACTTAGTATTGATTCTTGACCAATGTTTTTACATTATATTTAATTTGCTATAATTATTTAAGCTGCAGATGTTTTTGCTTTTATTTTTGAAGATTATAAAATTATTGTTCTTAAAATGTTTTATAATAATTTGAAGCTTTTCTCCCTGGGAATC
This sequence comes from Protopterus annectens, assembly GCF_019279795.1. Lineage (NCBI taxonomy): Eukaryota > Metazoa > Chordata > Ceratodontiformes > Protopteridae > Protopterus > Protopterus annectens. The sequence continues at coordinate 1,879,689,514 of NC_056735.1, read as the reverse complement.
CACTAAAAATGGGCTTCTTTCCAGTCGGGCTTTCCCATTAATCAAATGTCATTAAATTAATAATAAATAAATACATTGTTAAAATAATCAACGTTTTATTAAGTAAATTGTAAAGCTTTACATTATTTAACATTTCTTAACTGGGAAAGTCAACTTTCAGTGGAGGACCAGGGAGAAAGACTCCAGATACATGTTTTTGTAACATGGGAGGAAACCCACACGAATGCAGGGAGGACATGCAGACTCTGCACAGAAGGCACCCCAGCTGAGAATCGAACTGGACAACCTCTTGCTGTGAGGCGACAAGACTACCGCTGCACCACTGCACCATTATGAATAATGTAATATTAGTAAAGATTCCAAATGTCCAAAAAGTGATTGCTCAAACTGTTGTTCAAATAATATGCTTGAAAACAAAATATTAGCTACAATTTAATTTGTGAAAAACAACTTGGAACAGAGAGTCAGGCATCATTTAATAATATTGTTGACATCTTGCTAAAACATTGTCCTCCCCAGTAGTGCGTTTTAGGCAATGTCAACCTGATAAACCTTTCAACATAGTAAATCAAAACCAAAACAATATAAAGGTATTACTGCTCAATGCTAGGAGGCTAAAGAAGAAACTCCATTCCCTACAAGCTCTCCTCACCCTAGAGAATGTTGACATTTGTGAAGTCAATAAACAATGCTTTAAAACCACAGACAGCACCCCAGTAGTGGAAGGCTTCCGCATATTTAGATCAGCTACTACACAGGCAGAGCCACAAACAGACTAAAGGAGGAGGTGTATCAATTTACATAAAAAATAAATACACCCCAACTTCCAAGATGGCTGCACACTGATCAGCAGCTTAATTTCAGCTTTCCCAGTGTGAAAAAAGAAACTGACAGATAAGAGCTATTAATTCTGTCGGTTTTAGTAAAATTCAATTACTCGCTATTAAGTATACCACCTGGATGCCAACAAAGAAGAAATTTAGAGAGACTGAAATAAAGTCTATTAGAGAAAACACTTACTGGGAAGAATCTTGCAGCTGTTAAGCAAAAAGCAGTTCAAGCTTCAGCTTTAGTACAAGAGATGGCTTTCAGTGATTTAGAGGGAAAAAATCAAATCTGCTCAAAGCTGACTAAAATAAATGAAACATTGAAGGAGTATATTGACTCAAATAACAAAAGGCTAGAAAAAAATGGAAGAATCTTTAAACAGCTATTCAAATGAATGATAAAACTGCAAAAAACACAGGCTGAAGTAAAGAAACAGCTGGCTGAGTATGAGACTGCTCATGAAGAGATGTTTCAAAAATGATAGAGGTCGGACAGAGCATACAGAGAAACCTGAGATTTTCTGCTGTATCAAAGAAATTGGAAGGAACAGACTATACTAATGTTATGAAAGCACAAATAAACAACTGGACTGGCATTCCACAGCATGATTTTTAATTGAGGACACATCGAGTATATGCTCCAAACCTAGCCATAAGAAAGCAGCCAAGACCTGTTAATAAAGCTGCAATTATACCAGTAGAAAAAGTTCTTCCTGACAAAACTATGGCATAAAGGTAAAGTATTAAAAACTAGAGACAGTAGAGTGTTTGTGGAAAATGATTATTCACTGTACACCAGGCAGAAGAGAAGTACATTTATCCCAGCAATCGGGGAGTGTCAGTAGGCAGGTGTGAGATAGCTGCTGTATCCAGCTAGAATATTTTTTCTTGGAAAATCAAAGTAATTTTGATGCAGAATAGGCTAAGGAAGAAATACAAAGTTTTCCCAATGAAAAGTAAGCTATTAAAGAGAAGGGGACTCTGCATCTCAGTCTTCTGATAACAAAGCTCATAGAGAGAGACTCTCCAGTGCAACCTTTTCAAATGTCCCAAAGGAAAATGCTTGGGAGACAGAAAAATGCACAGGAGTTGACAAAAGAATTGGAAGTACCTTTGACATGAAGAAGAGTCTGGGTTTGGGAAACTCAGATAAACAGGAAGAAGGCCAACTACATTGAAAGAACAAATTTGAGACTATAAAGCATCCATCACATTTGTGAAATATGCCTTTACTATAAAAAGTGGGTGAGAAAGATTGGACTTTTGTTAAATTTGTTAAACTTGTTGGGAGACTGAAAGACATATAACTCACTTCCAGGGGTGGATCATAATACTGCACTGCTGGGCTGCAGCCCACTCACTTAAGCTGTTTTATAAATGAATTTGACTTTTTTTTTTTAAATTTAACATTAAAAAAAAAAAAAAAAAAAAGATTAATTTTTTTTTTTTTATTTAGCAGCTTGTAGCAACTGTATATCCACACAGCACAGAAGTCAAGCTGTGTGCATGAGCCCTCAAGTTCTGATTGACATTAAAAAAAAAAAGTTCTGGACTTTTTTAAAAACAGTCTGGATTCTAAGCATACATCAAAAAAATGCTCAGCAGTCATTGTGGTTTTAATGGCATGAATTTAAAGGAGGACCAGGTTGTTAGAGTCAGCAGCCTGTCACGTGACTGTAACTTGACATGATGTGGCTGCTGACATAATCCAGGAGGAAGGGAAACCTTTGAAGTTCTCTTCCCACTCATTTTCAGTGAGAACTTGGAAGTTAGTCACACGTTGTAGAGAATGGAGCATGGACTTTGTATTTTCATTGCCTCTGGCTTCAAAAGATTTACTGGGCTACCATCAACCACCATCATTTATTTGAAACACCATTTTTCAGGTGAGTAGAGAGCCATAGCGGAATGAAAAACAAAGAAAAGAAAAGAAAAATGCTTGCACTGAAGGAGTGGCTGACTAGTAATAATTATTACCAGTCAGGTTAAATTTTATGTATTTGTTTTCTGGCAGGGACAACCAAATACTGTGGTTTAACCATGGTAGTTATTTTTAGACTGATAACCTAGGCAGTGTTTTTGGGGGTATGTGTGTGGATGATTTTTTTTTATATGACATCCTGGCAGGGTCAACCAGACACTTGATAGGTAGTGTGTTTTGGGGAGTTTGGAGCTGTTTGTGGTTGACTTTTCTTTAAATAATATTCTAGCAGGGTCATTCAGATACTAAGCAGTCTGTGTTTTGGGGGCTGTTTGTGGATGATTTTTTTTCTAATATACTATTCTGACAGGTTAGATTGACCTTGATTTCTAAGTAATAAATTAAGATAGTACAATGGGATTTCCAAATCTCTTTGCTTTTCATTTAGCATTGTATAAAATGCAGTTTACTAAATACAGTACAGTATATATTTACTACATCATCTGTACTCATAAATGCAGTCAAGACCAACCATTTTTTACTGCTAGAGATGTTGAGGTTTTATGACGTTACAATAGAACCTATTCAACCACCTCATTACCTCTGAAATGTGCTTTTTCATAGGTTCATAGGTTGGTACTAGGCTATCAACCCTAGGGCTTATACAAGCCTAGCCATAACAATTCCCTGGCTATTTCTTCCCACACTATTTACTTCCCTGGACCCCTGTCTAGCAGGGCGACTGACGTGATCCTCGGGGTGAATTTCCTTTCTCCCATCCAATCGTCAAGGTTCCTTTTGAAGAGGGCCAAAGAGGCACTCTGCTTAACATGTATGGGCAATCTATTCCAGAGTCTGGGGAGTCTCTGAGTCAGGAACCTATCCATCCAGCATGTTTTGATTATTGTGATGACAAGGTTTATATCCCTGGAGCATGTGGCTCTGAGGGATTGGGATTTCTTTAAGTGTAGCATGTCCAACAGCTCTGGGTTTGACATGGTCTTGTATGTTAAGCAGAGATTGCCTCTGAGTAGACGATATGCGGCAGAGTATAGCTGGAGTTTTTTAAGGCGGTCAGCATAGGGCATCTGCTTTAAGCCTGTGATTCTTTTAGTGAGGTATTTCTGCGGCCTTTCCAGTTGTTGCAGATGTCTTGAGAGGTACGTACCAAATGGAGCATTGTGTTCTATAATAGGTCTAATGAGGGATGAGCACAGTGAGACAATGACCTCCTTTTTTCTGGATGAAAAGCCCTTGGTGATGAGGTGTGCCACATAGAAGGATTTCCTGACTGTTGTGGCGATGTGGTTATCGAAGGTGAGACCACTGTCCACCTGTATCCCTAAGTCTCTTATCACACTTTCGGTGTTTAGTGTACTGCCACCTATATGGTAATTCACGGATACATGTTTTTTCCCAAAGGGGATAATTATACATTTCTTGGCATTGAGCTTGAGCCCATGGCTCTGGCACCAAGCATCTGTTTCTGTAAGGCCCTTTTGTAGGGTATCCACATCATTTGGGGATTCAATAATGGTTCCCAGTTTACAGTCATCTGCAAACTTTGTTAGCCAGAGTCCCTTAGTGTTGGCCTGTACTTCAGAGAAGTAGATGCCAAACAAGAGCGGTCCCAGGACTGAATCCTGAGGTACTCCACTTGTCACTTACCTGGAGCTGGATTTGGAGTCAGCTACTTTTACAGTGTGGGTTCTATCAGTAAGCCAGTTAGCAACCCATTGGGTGGCATAGGGATTAATGCCCAGCTTAGTAAGTTTATCTATGTTTCCAGAGTGGGGGACAGTGTCAAAGGCCTTGGCAAGGTCTAGATAGGCTGTGTGAACCACCTTAGCTTTGTCCATGGCTCTGGGGACCGATTCAAAGAAGTCAATCAGGTTCAGGAGACAAGATCGGCCCTTCACAAACCCAAACTGGGTGGTGTCCAGTGTTTGAAGGTTGCTAATTTCTTTGTTTATAAGTTCCATGTTAATACGCTCCATGGCCTTGCAGATAAGGCTCATCAGACTGATGGGACGGTAGTTTCCAGGATCCAAGGTGGATCCCCCCTTGTGGAGTGGGATAACTGTAGCTCTGTGCCACTCTGTGGGCATAAAACCTGAGGTGAGGCTATGATTAAACATGACACTTAGGTGAGGTGCCAGTTCATATTGTAGTTCATGTAGTACACAGCCCAGGATGTCATCTGGTCCCATGGATGCTGTATTCTTATCTTTAGAGAGTGCATTTTTTACCTGTGTAGCTGTTATTACCAGAATTTGGCAATCTTCCAGTATTGAGATGGGCCATTTAGGGGCTTTTTTCTCCAAGAAGCTCTGGAGTATGAAGAACTCTAGTGCTGACAGAGTATTTAGCATGCACAATAATCATTGAGCAGTTATTTTATGTAAAATGGTAAGCATGGTAAATCGTGATGCAGCTGTAATATAACTCCACCCCACTGTAGTTAGCCGTACCCCTTTGCAGTTGGCCCCACCCCATTCAGCTGTCTTCTGCAGTCCCCCACCCCAGCCGACATGGACCACTTCATGTCATTAATGTTTGGAAGGACATTATAAGGAAAAAAAGTATCTGTAAGTAAAACAACTTTTGTTCTTAACAATATTTGTATAAATCATTTCATGATATAAATATGTTGTATAATAAAAGCATTTTAGTGGTTGTCATATATGATAAAGATACTAAAGTAAATAAGTACTTTTTTATTTTTATTTTGAAGGAATGTAAATATTACAATATAAAAAAGTTAGAAAGGGTGGACAAAAGCATGTTTAAGTTAATATGCTGGAATCCTTTGCTGCTGGGTTGGGGTAAAAGTGTACTGATTATATTATATGTAGAGATTAGACATTTGCTCTTACTTTTGCATTGGTGAATATCTGGATTAATGTACTTGGTTTCATCCAATAATTTTTTTGTATGGGTAAGCATCTTCTTCTTCTTCTTTTGGCTTTTCCTGGTTAGGGGTCACCATAACAGATCACCTATCTGCTCATGATTGGCAGTAGTGTTTTATGGTGTCGAGTTGCCAGCCCGGCACCCAACCTTCCACAGAAGGCACACATGCACACACTCATGCCTAGGGCCAATTTAGAGTGTTCAATCCACCTACAGCATGTCTTTGGAATGTGGGAGGAAACCAAAGCACCCGGAGGAAACACACGTGACCACAGGGAGGACATGCAGACTCCGCACAGAAGGCACATCAGCCGAGAATTGAACCAGAGAACCTCTTGCTGTGAGGTGACAATGCTAACCACTGCACCACTGTGGCCACCCTTGTATGTCTAAGCATGTGGGCTTCAAAAATGAAAGAACACTGTCAATGTAATAAAAAGTTTTCCTTTACAAATAAATGCTCAGTGTGAGTTGAAAAGAATGCAGCTCATGGCAGCCGTGCATTCTGTTCTTATGTTTCCATGGAGAAAAGTTGACTACAGGTGCAGGCAAGAAATCTTGACAGTTTAGGGCATTGTTTGATGAGAGAATCATAAAAATAAAGGTACAAGGGCAAGCATCTTAATAAAAAATAAGTTTGAAATGACTGAAATTAAATAAGAAATGGCAGCATTCCTGGTACATAAATACTTCGATGTGTGTACTAGAATAGCGCATAATTTAGTTTTATTTAAAGATAACTAGTGCACTTTTTTCTTAAGGCTAAAAAATAATGTTTTCTGAAAGCATACAAGCTATTTTTCACATTTGGGAGGGCAATAAAGATAAGATAAGTACAGACAGTGAATAATGTAAGTAGGAGCATAGGCTGTGACATGCACCTTAGCATGAATATCCTTAATTTTAGATTAGGTAATGCCTGTGGATAAAGCTGTCAGTTTGAGACAATTTTTCCTATCAGGAGGGTTAAAGTTCAATATTTGAAGTTATACATCGTTTTGTGGGGGCTTTTTTATTAATATGTTATGGAGTTGTATTTTTGAGGATTTTCATTAAAAGGAAAAATCTTGTAAAATGTGATATAGGCTCAAATAAAGATGACAAGAAACAACTGAATAAAAGATCAACTCCCCAAATATTAGTGAGTACATGTAAAACAAAAAACTGGAGATAGACATTTTAAAAAACAGTCCTGTGTCATAGAAGGGAATAGTACCATCCTATCAAAATGGCTACACTATGCATATTATTTTGGAATGTGAATGGCCTTACATGTGTAGACAAAAAGGTAAGAGTGTTAAATTATATTAAGAAATGCAGAGTGCAAACAGTTATGCTACATGAGACAAATTTGGAAGGAAGCGAGCATGTGAATTTGAGAAAGAAAGGATTTCAGTATAGCTATTCAGCATTATATCAGGGACAAAAGAAAAGGGGAGCACCTATATTAATTGCTAGAGGAGCTCCAATAATGATAGAATAGGCAAAATGATAATAATGGTAGATTTGTGGTAACAAGGGGCTACTGGCAAGGGACAAGGATTATACAGACATGTATATATATATATATATATATATATATATATATATATATATATATATATATAGATATAGATATAGATAGAGAGATATAGATATAGATATATCCATACTCCACCTAAAACTGCTATTATGGAGCTTAAGAAACTTTTGGGAGAAATAATCAGCTTTCATTTGGAAATATTACTTATAGGTGGGGACTGAAACTTGATTTGCAATAGTAAGGATGTAGCTGGCAGACCTAGAAGGGAAAATATAATAAAAGACAATAAATTTCTGAAGAAATTTATAAAAATATTTGGTATGGAAGATATCGGGACTCAGAGTGAATTTACATATTATTCCCCAAGGTACAATAACTGGGCTAGACTAGACAGAAATTATATTTCACAGGAACATGTGCATTTAATTGAAAGCTTTGACACACATCTAATAACTATTTTAGATCATGCACCAGTTACAAATAAGATAAAAATGTAGGGTAATGAAGTAAAAATGAGACACTGATGCTAACAGGAGTTATTTAGAGGGGCTGACAGAGGTTAAAGTACTGCATATTAAGGGGAATCTCACAAAACAAGAAGAGGTACAATTGCAGAGTGCTAAAGAGAAAATAAAAGAGTATCTGGATAATATGCATGACTTCAGAATGATTGCTGTTAAGCAGCTGTTTTTTAATAATAACTCCAGAACACAAAATCTTTTAGCACAATGGCTTAGGCAACAGAAAGTAGAAAGGGTTGTTGCCAAACCGAGGGAGGCTATAACAACAAAAATATTCAGTGAACCTGTAACGGTATTAGATATTTTTGGAAATTTTAGAAAATTTGTATAAAGCAGAGAAATGTGGAAATCAAGAAAGAGTGCAGATGGAAATATTTATGGAAGACTTAAGTATGCCAATGTTAGAGGTAGATGATCAGTTAAGATTGGAGGAGATGAAAAAAATTGTGGGATATAATCAATCTGCAAGAGTCTCCAGAAATAGATGGCATTCCTGTGGAAGTTTGGAAGTTAATAAGGAAGAAAGTGAAAAAGATATGGAAGGTTTTGTTTAACAGTATTTTAAAAGGAGGGTAAGCGCCAACATCCTGGAAGAAAGCTGTGGTGGCCATAATACCTAAAGACAGCAAAGACCCATCAGACCCAGCTTCATATAGGCCCATTTCAATTTTAAACCATGATTATAAAAGGTTTATGTCTATAATAGTTAAAAGAATGGGACAATGTTGCCAAGACTGATAGATATGGATCAGTAAGGAGTATGGTTTTGTGCAGGAGAGGCAAACATTTGACAACATTAATAGAACAATGATGATCCAGAGGTAAGCAAAATGTAAGAAAATACTGCTATTGTTGGTGGGTCTTGATGCAGAGAAAACATTTGACAGAGTAACCTAAGATTTTATGAGTAGGGCAAAAGAAACATTTGTATTCCCGCATACAATAATACGTTTAACTAGGAGGATATATGAGGGATCAGAGGCAAAAATTAAAGTGTGAAGGTTCCTCTATGATAAGTTTTGTCTGAACAGAGGAACCAGGCAGGGGTGTCCACTTTCCATTTTGTTGTTTTCTTTATATTTAGAGCAACTGACTAGGAAAATAAAGAACTCAGAAATTCAAGGATATAATTGCTATGGTAACCAAATAAATTGGCTTGATTTGCAGACAAAATTATTTTGTACCTCATAAAACCAGAAAAGGATATCCCAGTGTTCTGGAACATTTTGAGACAATTTCAAATCTTTTCAGGATAGAAAATTAATGAAGATAAAACAAAGGCTATAGCTGTCAACTATATTGCGCAACCTATTAACAAAGGTATGGCAACTAAGTCCAAGGAGGTCATTGTTCCACTGTATTCAGCACTCATTAGACCTATCATTGAGTACAATGCCCCCTTTGGTATGTTCCTAACCAGGAACATCCAATAACTGGAATGTCCATAGAGGTTTCTCACTAAAAGAATACATGTTATATATAACTTGTACTATGCAGACTGCCTCATAGCCCTATCCCTGTATTATGTATCCTACTGGCTGTTGAGGGGTGATCTATGCCTGGAGTACAAGGCATCATCAGATCCTACTCTGATAAATATTCTGCATATCTACAAAACAAACAGCACTAGAATTACCCATTCTAAAGACTAAAAACCTTCCCTGTGTTATAAATAGGACCTCCTAGAGAGACAAGTGCTTATACCAGAGACTACCACTTCTCTGAAACAGGCTCCCTATCCATGTGAAGCAGAGTTCATCATTAACCCAATTCAAGTGTAACTAGAAAAACTGGATGGGGAACCGGAAATTCACCCGTGGTTTGGCACCTATGTCTCTAATGGACACAGGCAAGTTGTAAATGGTTTATCTCTGAGGCCCTGCTTGTAAATGTGTCATCCCTAAGCCTCTGCATAGTCTATCAATGGTAGCAATACTTGTCAGAGATTTGGGATGTATGGCTAGGCCTAAAAAGGCTGCTGTGGCTATTAGCCTAGTACATACCTATGGACTTATGAACGTATATGGGAGGGTCTTCCTTTTCCTCAGTAGAAAATATTACTTGTACTATACTGTCAGATCATGACACTATTATAGTTATTCTTGTAACAAAAAGAAACATCACAACCACTAACAAGTATAAATGCAGTTATTTTATTAGCATTACATACATGTTGGTCATTGGCATTTTGTGTTTGAATGCATCAGGCATAAGTCAAATCCATCCATATGAATCAGATTATTTACCTGAAAATCAAACAACATGAGAGATAAAAAGATCAAGTCCTCTTTCATTATTGCAAATTTAATTTAAGTCTCTTCAAAACAAAAACATTTTCTCCTGTGAATGTGTAGTCCATCAGTCATGCAAACACATCTAGCCCTAGCTTTATGCTGATCAAGTAAGATAAATGAATTATAAATATAAGCATTACAAACATGTTTTTTTCTCAATTACTTCTCTGGTGACAGTCTAAAAAGTAGATTTGAAAGAAAAAAATGGCAAGACAAATCAGAATCGATGGGCAGGTAAATTTAAACATAGATCACATCAACAGTACAAATATGTAAATTTGGGAAAATATGTTTGGAACATAATAAAATTGCATACTACTGTTATAGTCATTTTAATTGTAAAATGGCTAGTGTAGTTTATATAGCTACATGTTTGTTATGCCATGCATGTAGGAAAACAGAAAATGCACTTAAAATGCATATATCAACATTGTTATGCTACCAAGAAAAAAGAAGAATTGGTACTTACGTATTATCGCAACCACTTTCCTGACATAACAAGCGTCTGATTTACGAGCCCTTCTCCTGCTGAAACTCGTTATTGTAATTAACGCACATGCACACACACACACACGTGCCATAATATTATACATCCGCACTTATAACTGTGGTATTTTCAAACGTTCTGCCATTGATGGCTTACACTGCCTAGGTTTCAGATTACCGACTTGGCCGATCACATTCTTTCACACTTCCCCTCCATCAAGCTGGTTTACAAACGGGACTGCATCGTCTCTTACTTGTAAATGTGGATCATTCTTATTACTGTTATTTTCATTATCATTGTAATGTTTTTCCTGTTGTTTACTGTTAGTTAGGCTGGCAAAATCAGTGGTGAGATTAACCGTTTTTGTATGTGTGTGCGCGCGCTTCCACTAAACAATCTTATACTTCCCATAGTGGTTTCTGTCTTGGCAGAACATGACAATCAAATAAACTCTTTTTTTTCTATTGTCATATGCTGTCATAATGAGCTTCACGTAGTCTGTTAATATATTTTTTACAGTGGCCGTGACTTTTTGGATTTTCCAAAAGAATGTTTGCTGAAAAACACTGTAATTTTAACATTTGCTTATTTGTAATGCACTGTAAAAGGGAAGAGTAATTTTGCCGTTCTTCCTGTTCCTGCTGCCTACCCAATGTGATAGATACAACAGTGGTTAGGAATTAAAACAACCCTTTTCAGTAGTACATGCAGTTTCTCGACAACAGTCACAATTATGCCTGCTTAAAAATGTAGTTGCGATAATACGTAAATACCGCTGAATTAAACACCTTGGCTAAATATTCTATACAATGTCTACATTCTAATAAGCGTGTATTTTTTGTTTTAGAGAAGGTCAAGAAGGGTGAGAGAGGGGAGTGATTTTAAGAACAGACTGTTGATAAGGGTACCACATTATTAGCAACTGAAGTCTGAATTGGATAAGGACCACGGTTTAAATTAAATGTTGTCAGTTAGTACAGTAGGGTTTTAAAACTAAGTATGAAAATATTTCTAATTTTAAATTAAATGTTATTGGAAGAGTTGCTTTTGTTGAGATATATTGTCTAGCGAATTATATAAATTAGGATGAATTTTCATGGGATGATTTGGGGTCATGTTGTGATTAGGAATGATATGATAAAAGCTGGGTTGATTTCTTATATTTTTTATTCTGAATAAGTCTTGCTTGTGTGCAGGATGAAAGCACTAAATAAATTTCATTTTATAATATTACTGGACGACCAAATGTGCTCGTTTTATTGTTTTGTACAATAAAAATGTGGATTCTTGCTTGAAGGCATATCAAATGAATTAAATTATCCAACTGAACATTCTTCTCTGGTAGCGTCTCTGCCTCCTCATCCATTAATCATTACTGACTGAAGTAAATATCTCTCCCATGTCAGTTTCTAAACTAAGAATCACCAAAGGTACAAACTTGCAACATAGTGTACTGTAAACAAGATATCAACCATTCAGTAAGGTTGCAGATACCTAGTCTACTTGATCCCATAGTAAGGGCATGGAACAACTTACTCTGAGAAAAGTTATTTTTCTGTATTATAGTATTTTATTTCCTGGGGGCGTCCCTAACTACTGGAGACCATTTACTACTCCACATAGAACAGCCTTCTGTGAGTATGCTCAAAACGATTGGCTCCGACTAACACAGCACCTCTAATGACATTTGTAGTCTTTCCTGTTGTTATGCAAAAAAGGAAAGGAAAAAACAAGAACAGTTATAGTTACAGTGATGAAGAACTACTTGCCCTTTGTTCTACAGATCCCAAAGACCATCCTTTCTTATCTTCCAAGTATGTCTTTACATTTATTCCCTCCAACCCACCTTTAGTTCCCAATGAAGGATTATGGCTGAACCATCACACATTTTAATGAACTGTATGTAAGTGAAAAACACTGCTGCATGCTTTACCGGAATGTCTTATTAAATGCTTTATGCCTTACTATCTAGTGTACTTCAAAAAGGAAAGTACATCTACTGACCTACACTGTGTTATGTTAAACAAATATTTGCTGATGTCATTGTAACAGATTGTTAGAAAGGCTGCTATATTTGTAGTATGCCATTCTGGAATAGATCTCTGCCTGTATATCTTTAAGTTCTAAAATGCTCTGATGACAGAAAAATATATTCAGAAAAAAACTTGTTTATATGGACAGTTGAATGTGAGTTGCTTACTCTTTGTTTAATAGTTTGCCTGACAAAAGGATTTCTGCTTAGAAGGGGGTAATATTGTTTTTTATACACAATTTAGTATGATATAGCTTTTGTTTGTGCAATAGTTTATAAGGATAGCATTGTTTGTGACTCATAGCACAGCTATTCTGCTGTCTGCATGTATTATTTGGCAAAAGAGAGGGAAGATTACATTGGTTTGGACATGTGCTGAGGAGGGATGCAGAGTATATTGGGAAAAAGATGCTAAGGATGAAGCTGCCAGGTAACAGGAAAAGAGGAAGACCTAAGATAAGGTTTATGGATGTGGTGAGAGAGGACATGCAAGTGGTTGGTGTGACAGAGCAAGATGCAGAGGACAGGAAGAAATGGAAACAGATGATCCGCTGTGGCAACCCCTAACGGGAGCAGCCGAAAGAAGAAGAAGAAGCACAGCTACTCTGCTCTATTTGCACTGTTATTCATCGACTGCCTGGGGGTGGGGTTCCTGACTTTCTACATACACCTGTCTTCCATCTTTAATACTTGTGGAGTTTCTATGTAGTTGAAGTGCTTGCCCAGTTTTGATTTATCTGCAAAACAGCACAGCTGTCACTATCCTGAAACAATAACTTGAACAGCTAACATGGAAGTGGTGATACCTCCTTGCAACAGAAACATGGAGTCTTGCTCGAAGAAATTGTTAATTAATTCATCTATTCTACTGTGCATTTCTTTCTGGCAGGGTGTGTGTTTGTTGGTCCAGTAATCATTACTGACTGAGGTATCCATTAGGCCTGAATCATACTCTACATGTTGTAGTGTTAGAGTTACAAGCTTGTAACAGTTAGCAGCAGGTAAATAACAGTGTTACATAAAGACATTCAATGTGGTTGTACATTCCTAGGCTGTCTGATCTCATAGTAACAATTTACTCTAACAAGCTCTTATTTATCTGGATCAAATTATTTTACTTACCTAGGTTTTTTTTTCATAACTAAACCTTCACTGCTACTCATGGAGCAGTCTTCAGCTCACATGTTTGGACTGACTGGCTGCCACAAAAGTGGCAGCTCTGTTCACATCACTCCCTTTCTACCTCCAATTCTCCAGCCATCCTCCATATCATATAAATATCCTCCCACAAATATTCCCCTCTAAAGCTAAAATTATCTCCAAAACCAAGGCCAAATCACTCTTTTATATTAAATAATAAATTCTACCCAACCCTGAATGAGCCCAGTACCCCCTTTTCATTAACAGCCTCTTCATATTTTACTTTTCTTCATCAGTATATCCCATACAAATAACTGCACTCTTACATAAAACAACCTTTGCTTATCAAGACACTCACACTCTAAAATCTGCCTCTACTTTCCTCTACCATCTACCATGGTAAATGCAGCAAGACTCCCTCTCACCTGCTTTTAACAACCTTCCTGTATCTCAGCAATCTACATCACTGTCACTACAAATCATTGACGTCACACTAAGCCATCAGTACTTCAAATCACTCTACCTGGTAAACACTATAATCCTGTCAATAATCTTCCTGCTACCTTCCAGCTGCACAATGCCTAGCCATAACAATGATATCCACATATGTCTCACTGATGTTAAGCCTACCATAATCACCTATTAATCACCCCATCCCTTTTCTTCAAAAACAATATGAGTGCATCCATAAATGCACAATCACACACACACACACACACACACACACACACACACACACACACACACACACACACATACATACACACACACACACATACACACACACACACACACACACACACACACACACACACACACACACACGTAAATATGTATATATATGTATTGGACTTACTCCACATATCCAGATCCTCTTACTTCAAAGCTTTATTGAACTAATTACAGGGCCTAGACATCTCCACTATGCCAACTCACTGCATATTGCCAATTTGCCATGCTCAACATTGGGAATATTCTAGGTAAATAAAAATAACTACAATTCCTTCTAGCTTCAAGCAACCCTCACATTCTAGCCATATCAGAATCCTGGATAAAGTCTGACATCCCAAAACCACCATAACTACTCCTACCTTTTTAATGCCAGACCTGGTAAAAGAACAGAGGTAGAACAGTCTTCCTATTAAAAAATGCAGTCACAATCAACTTCCATTATCAAAGCTCCACAATCAGTTATCCATTCTACTTTAAATCAAAAATCAAGAAGGATGTTACTAAGATCCTCAGTTACGTTCCTGTAGATGACCAGGTAGGAAGTGATGGCTTCTACCACTGGTTTATTTTCCACTGTGAAGGCCACATCCATACTCCACTCCTCAAACACTTCTACAGTACCTGCCTCTTGGAAGGAGTCGTGCTTCCTCAAGGAAAAATCTCTCATATTTTAGTCACATTTTCGACCACAACCAATAACGTCTAAACATGAAAAAAATGAAAACGTTATTCAAAACAGCCAAAATAGTATAAAATTATACACACATACATCTAGCCCTAGACTTATGCTGTTCAAGTAAGAAAAACATAAATGTTCTAAATGTGTTTCTGTCAATGACTTCTGGGTGCTACTTGTTTACTAAATAATGTACACGAGCAGATACTGTTACTGCCTGCTTAATTGTACATAAAAATATGTAATAAAAGTTTGCTGTTATTATTTATAAGATATAGATGAGAATAAAAAATATCTGCATGCTAGAAACCAAAGCTCAAGAGATTCAGTGCCCTCAAATGACTAAGAATAAAGCTACCAGCTGATAATAACATCTCCATGAATATGTTCTGGACTGTTGCCTCCATGGCTTTTTTAATTCATTTGACTACTTTTTTTAGTTGATAAATTTATTTGATAAGTCCTACTAGGCATAAGTCCTGATCCTAAATTTCAGAACAATTTATGTGACTTAGATGCAGCATATCAGCATACAAGTGAAAATAACAGCTGTCAAATATACAATAAAAGTAGGATTCTCCATTATTCCCACATGTGCCTTTCATTTTTATATGAAGTCATCGGCACCAGGCTAGAAGTAACAAAGCTGAAAGCAATATGCCAGTGTGAATGCTTTCAGTCTCTGCACTTGGTATATGAGAGAGGTATGATATTAGAGTGATGTCCATGGTAGCCCCAGAGCAGCATTAATGGAGATATGTGACCCAGAATGAAAACAAAGCAGAAATGAAGAATGTAAATGTGATACATTTATTTGAGGAGAATGTCTTTTATGCAAGGTTGGTCTGTGTGTGTGTGTGTGTGTGTGTGTGTGTGTGTGTGTGTGTGTGTGTGTGTGTGTGTGTGTGTGTGTGTGTGTGTGTGTGCACGCGCACACGCTGCGGCAGAGTGGCAAAAGGAAATGTTAAACTGGAGGACAGTTCCATAAAAGTCATTTATAGTTAAGTGTCCAAAGATGGCTTTCACTGACAAAGGTCAGTAAAGGGCATAATCTACCTTACCTCAAAAGTTCAGCAGCCTCAGAGCCCTTTGCATGGAGGTCTACATTTTATCTGTTCAAATGTTATTCTGAACACTGTTTTATAACATTAGTACCAGATGACACCACACAAACTGACAAGAATTGGGCCCTTTCTTCTACAGAGCCTTACACCCTTCCTTTCTCAGCTTCACGGTACATCTTTAATTTTATTACTCTCATCTACCCTTCAGCTCCACCTGAAGGATTCTGACTGAACTAGCACACATCCTAATGAACACCCTGTTCATATTTAGTCAAATCCTATTTAATTTCATAATGCAACATCAGTGTTTCAAGGTATCAGATCATTTGGGGTAAGGAAGTTTCCTTTATGATGACCATTGCGTGATCTTAAAATTAATTTTTAAAGACAAATGTAATCCCACCTCCACCCCCCACAAAAATTTATTTTTTGCATGTATATTGCAAAAGTCAACTGCTATGGTAGTCAGTTTTAGTTTTGCAAGTTTGTCTGGTCCAAAGATGGCCAGTTTATTTACTATAAACTCATTGACTGTATGTCTTCATAAAGGACAAACTCAGTAAAGCTGACAGCTAACAGAATCAAGGATTGAACTTGGCATTATTTAATGTGACTAATAATTTAGAATAAATAAATTGTAAGGCATTATCATGATGAATAATACAAAATTAGTAAGGAATTCACACTTCGAAATACTAATTGGTCAAACTACTTTTGAGTAATATGCCTGATATAATTTAATTGATAAAAAACATCCATTATTAACATTCTAGCCATTTTGCTCCCTAGTATGGTGTACCTGAGTTCCTCCCTAGAAAATATTACTTACACTATAGTGTCAGATCACGACACTATTATAGTTAGTCTTGCACTAAACAGACATTATAATCACTAAAAAGTATACATTTTCAGTGATAATTATGATTAAGTTAACAATGCACTAGGCAGAAAAAACTGAGATATATTTAGCATGGATACAAAAATAACAACTGAGGTAGTGGATGAAATAGATTACATAATGAATGAAAGCATAATCAAATCATGGTCAGTGCGACAGCTATTTTAGGAATTTCAAAAACAAGTCCCTCGGCTGAGTCATAACTTTGCAAAAGAAAAAGAAGTTACTATGGAACCTGGAACTTCTGTTCCTAAAATGAATGTGCAAAAACATAAAATGAATCCAAGTGGTTACAACTCTTAACTTTGAAAATTAAAACACCAAATGACCAGAAAAGGCAGCCACCAGCTCCAGAATGGTACCAGTTTTTACACCACTTCTTGGATTACAATAAACCAGTTTTGGATTACCAGTTTGTGGCTGATTATTGGGTTCCTAAAATGAATGCAGCTGTCGACTGCGTGTGACAACACAGCCATGGTTCTTAATGAAGTGTGACTCTAATGAATTAGCTGTATGATAATGTATTCATAACATGCAGTTCTGCATGAGCAAGAGTGACCCAGGGCAGATTGTTCCATTTACATCAGTAGTAGGCATGCCTTTACCGTTGCGATAGTACACAACTCTATAGAGGACACAAAAGGCAATGAAATATAGATTGACACAAGCAAACTGTGAGGTCAGGGCTTAGATATATGCTGCGAAACTATTCCTTTCAGACATTTATGAATGGCTTTAGGGCATCCAAATCCCACTTTAGCAGCACAGTACAGAATGCAAGCAACCCGGCCTGCACAAAGAAATGGGGTACAACACACAATAGTGTGCATACATGCATGCACCAACAGCCTTGTTACCACATGCAGCAGCTCAGGGGACTGTTTTAACAATAAAACACAGGCAATAAAGGTTTTGTGGCACAATCACAGACATGATTCTGAACTATTCCTACATTCAAAAAGCAAAAGGCTGAGTCAGAATGTAACAATTGTTTTTGTACAGTAGCTTCTTCCTCTGTACCCACTTAACTAATATAATCACTGCTAATGTCATCGTACCATGGAGAAAAGAAAAGCAAATTTCCCTTGCAGTCACTGCAATAGGAAAGATGCATTTTGTATGAGTGAGTCTCAAAAGCAATTATTGTAACTAGACTATGTTACCCAAGTATACTGTGTACTCTTCCCCAACAGCAATTGATAGACAGTAAGATGTAAGATGTTGTAGTGGTGACAATGGAGCATACACAGTACAACAGCATTTCAGTCAAGGCCATTGTAAGATGGGCAATGACAAAATGGAACAGGCAGTGTTGTAAAGCTCAGAGTGCCAAGACATGATGAACGATACTTTGGCCAACAGGAAGGACAGTACATGCAAAGGTATGTGGGGTAAAGAGCAACAGCAAAGATACAGGGAAAAAGCACAACAGCTATGTGGCACAACAGCACTGCAGGGTACAGAAATGGCACTTCAAAACAGAATGGCTTAACAGTCACAAGGAATGTGGGAATGCACCATGCAGTTCATATAACAACAAAGACAGTAGAGGGCAGCACATTTTGAATAAGAGAAAGAGGGAAATAAGGCACACAAATGCAAGCGTACAGCATATAAAACAGATATCCACAATGGCAACAGAATGGCAGATGCCATGACATAGTTCAAACCAAACAAATGTGCTATAACCAATGGTAACAAGGGCAGTGCAAAACATCAGTGCCACATGTGGCCAAATAAGACAGATGGATGGTGCATACAATCAACACAGCCCATTCTGGCAGTTAGCAATTGACTTGATCATGCTGTTGGCACACCTGATATAACACTACTGACTAGTGGCCATTGAGTACCACTCATCTGGTGGTCCTGGTGGTGGTGTGCTCATCTATGCTGAACATGAGCAAGTGGTCCATGTGTGATCAGTAACTGATACTGTTGGGATAAAAGGTCTATATTTTCACTTCACATTTTCTCATGGTCACACACACACACACACACACACACACACACACACACACACACACACACACACACACACACACACACACACACACACACACACACACACACGAACCAAACCAGAGGCTGAGCTGCTCCATTCAAGGGATGGTTTGAAATTATTAGTAGGATGACGATATTTGGAGTGGGAGCATGAAGTATGGACAAATTGTTATTCTAGAAGGAGGCCAGACCTGAGACTCCACACTTTCAATATGGTGGTCATGGCTAGTCACACCATGTTGAGGTAATCATCTTTCCCAGTTATGAATCTTACTGTCATTCATGGTGGTGATTGTTTGAAGCTTGTTCATAAGAGGATTTTGGTATGTTTTTTTACAATAGAGTTATGTTTAAGGACCAAATGTTAATAGTTATCCAATTTTCATGTTTCAATATTTTAAACATTTCATGTATCAAGCTTTTCCTCCCAACTCAAGACCTCATAGTGGTGAAGCATGCCCCGGCCCCATCTCACCTCTTCTCATTTACTGCAATTTCTTTTTCCTAAAGCTTACCTACACAGAACTTGATAGGTAGCACCTTGTGCAGAACTCAGTTACTGGGCACCACACTTCATTGCTACTATATCACACTTGTTGTGTGGGGCCTGTAGGGGCTCCCTATAAAGTCTCATATCATCTTTAAATTTATTCTGTTAGTCTATATGGCCTTATATGATATGAGCTCTCCTTATCTAAAACAGTTACTAGTCCTGTCAACCTGCCAAGATCTGTACATTGCTCTTCTCTGGGTTGCTGGAAATTCATTACAGTATTATGGTACAGGTATCCTTTGCCACCAGGCTCTGAACCTCTGGAACCTTTCCCCATGGTTAAGGGAGTCTGGCACACTGTCCAGCTTGAAAAGGTCACTAAGACCAATTTATTTGATGTTTAATTTTAATATTTTCCTAAAGTTATAAGAGTTATTTTGGATTTATATTACTAGATTTGTACTGAGGAGCCTAGCCCAAGTTCCCAGTTGCCCATAAGCACTGTCTGGTTAAGTGACTTGCTTAAGTTCAAACAGTAGGCAAATGAGGGCTGAGGGAATCAAACCCTGCACCACAGCCCAAACCCTTAAACTTCCTCACCAGCTGCCAAGCATATTATATTTACCAATTGTATTTTAAAAACTGTTAACATTAACCTTTATCTTAATGTATTTAAGTGCAACAGTGCCTTGGATTAAAACACTTTAATAAAACTGAATTTGAATTTGACTAATGTTTTGGACATAGTACTGCCAACAGTGCCTTGGATTAAAACACTTTAATAAAACTGAATTTGAATTTGACTAATGTTTTGGACATAGTACTACCTGCTGTTGCCTTGGATTAAAACACTTTAATAAAACTGAATTTGAATTTGACTAATGTTTTGGACATAGTACTGCCTGCTGTAGAGCATTTGAAGGTAATAGCCTCTATGTCATTTGCCAGGGAAGATGTTACAAAATATTGCCTGCAGTGTATCCTGAAAATCAGAGTGAATAACAAGTGAGTGCAATATCATGGCCAGTTCTACTGCCCACTCATACATGAATTCTAACGTGGATCAAATGTCAGCATCATAGTGGCACATGAGTGTATATGCCAGTGGGCAAAGCACCATGTCTGTGCTTGTGGCTATGTTGCCATGTATGATGCATAACCCGCAGATTAATGATAAGGAAATGCATTTACCACCCATGGACTAGTACATACTGGAGTAAATGCATTTACCACCCATGGACTAGTACATACTGCAGTAAATGCATTTACCACCCATGGACTAGTACATACTGCAGTAAATGCATTTACCACCCATGGACTAGTACATACTGGAGTAAATGCATTTACCACCCATGGACTAGTACATACTGCAGTAAATGCATTTACCACCCATGGACTAGTACATACTGCAGTAAATGCATTTACCACCCATGGACTAGTACATACTGGAGTAAATGCATTTACCACCCATGGACTAGTACATACTGCAGTAAATGCATTTACCACCCATGGACTAGTACATACTGGAGTAAATGCATTTACCACCCATGGACTAGTACATACTGCAGTAAATGCATTTACCACCCATGGACTAGTACATACTGCAGTAAATGCATTTACCACCCATGGACTAGTACATACTGCAGTAAATGCATTTACCACCCATGGACTAGTACATACTGCAGTAAATGCATTTACCACCCATGGACTAGTACATACTGGAGTAAAGTTCTGGTATGCTGTCTATGGCACTAAAAAGCATAAACTTACACTTGACCATATTGTAGTGACAAAAACTAAATCATGGTACAATACATAAATGCACTGTATCTGGCAACATATATTTCATGAAAGATTTGGATAGTGCTAAAGGGGTGTATGGTGCATTTATAGCTTCATAGGTAAATAGGTACTTAGTAGGCTACTGATCTGTGAGGATCTTCAGAAGTCTAGCCATGCATTCCAAAGAGGTTTATTAATCCAAGTATCATACGTATGATTAACCCAGAGCCCCTTGCAATTTATGTACAAATAACCAGAGCTGGGAATACATTTACATGCTTCCCCTATCCAAAAAGGACAAGGTTTCTAATCTAAGGGTGATCTTGCAGTATCCATTCATCCAGATTATGCTTGAATAGGGTACGAGACATATGCTGCTTTATGTGGAGAGGAAGATGATTCTAGAGAAGTGGTATTCTCTGTGAAACATATCTGTCTGTCCAGCATGTTCTGTAAGTTGCAGAAGAGATTAAGGACTCTTGAGTGGATGTGTCTGCCATTGCTGGACTTACAGATGTGTAAGACGTCTGAAAGGATGGGTTGGTAGAGGCCCTGTAAACAAGACAGAGATTGCCTCTTAGTAGTCTGCATGACACCAAGAAGAGGGACAAGGCTTTGAGACAGCCAGTGTAGCTTTTGTGATTTAAGCTCTTTATTTTCTTGGAGAGAAGGCATTGTAGTCATTCATGTTATGTGAGGTGTTTGGACAGATACATATTGAATGGTGCATTATACTGAATGATCAACCTAATAAGTATAGTAGGCTACAGTGGAATAATCACTTTCCTAGACCTGGGACACCACACTCTTACTAATAAGCTGTGCAATGAAAAAGGATTTTCTCATGATAAAGGGTACCTGATGATCAAAGAACAGTTCATTGTCTCCAGGGGTTTCCAGGTCCCTCAATACTGGATCAATTTTCAGGGATGTAGTATTGATTTGATAGTAGCAAGGGGCATCATGCTTGCTGAAGGATACTATTATTCTTTTTTTTTTGGTACTTAGATTTAAGCCATGGTTTTGACACCACCTATTTGTCTGTGAAAGGCACTCCTGAAGGATCTTGGTGTCTTCACTGAGTTTGCAGTCATCTACAAACTTGGTTAGCCAAAATGGTCAACATTAGCTTTGACCTCCGAGAAGTAAATCCCAAGGAGGAGTGGCTTGAGGACTAAACCCTAAGATACACCACTAGTGACGGGACTCTAATTCCTTTTGTTCTATTTATAAGCCAGTTTACATTCCAATGAGTTACATGGGGCTTTACATATAGCTGGGTGCATTTATCAACTATGCCTGAGTGAGAGATGCTATCAAACAGTTTTGTGAGGTGCAGATATGCAGTACATACAGATGTTTTCTCATCCATTGCTTCAGTAACCTTATCAAAAAAGTTGACAAGCTTATGTAAGCAGGATCTGCCTTTGACAGTACCAAAAATACTCAAATTGAGAATTTGTAGATTGTGCATGTCTTTATTTATTAATTCCATAATGATACTTGTCATAGCTTTACAGATGAGGCTGGTCAGGGTTACTGGTCTATAATTACCTGGGTCCCTTGATTCCCCATCTTTGTGTAGGGAATGACTGTTGCAGTCTTCCACTCATCCAGCACAAACTCAGTTTGGAAGTTGATGTTAAATACCCTCTATAATGGTTTGAAAGATACTGTTTTAGGCTGACCGGTAGGATGTATGTTATCTGTCCCCAGAGAAACAGCATTCTTGGCCTTGAATATGCTTTGAGGATTTGTTTATGAAATATTTAATGTGGGGTGGATGTCGATTCGTGTTTTGGGACTGTGTGGGTGTGGGGCGAGACAGGGTAAAGTTGAAACTAAATTGATCCTCTAGTAGATTGCACTACCCAAGGTACTTTGATGTCCATTGATAATGTAGTACCAATATCTGTGCACACTCTGGCCATGACACCCTGCAGAGAAAACACTACAGCCTTAACCTTGTTATGAAACTCCTGTCCCTCCTTGATGACCAGCAACAGCTTATACTAGGAGGCAGTGATGAGGCTGGGGCAAACCTCAGATGTGGTGAACCATAGTCTGTGTGTCACACCTATTGCCTTCTCCTTGCATTAACAGAACTTACTATTCTGCTGGTGCTCACATCAGCACAGGATACCATTGATATTTACTGTATTCCAGTGTGTGTGCTTAATTGCATCATTCCATAGCTGTAGGGCCACACCCTGAATGATGCATGTCCACTGCTTATATCTACCAGTCGTACCTGTATGTCACTGGACAGTGTGTTTCTACGTCTGCCATGTTGGAATTCCCTGCCTGGTACTGGTACCCCCCAAAAGTATATCAGTGTCCACCATCTCCAGTGTCCTTTGCATTGCCTCTGTAACAGTATTCAGTTGCCTCTGTTCTGTGTTATCTTTTTTGCACAGGTGTGTTTTGAAAGTACATTAGTTGCTCTGTTGCAGCTACTGTCCACTCCTGTGGTCTTCTGTACAGCCCTGCATGCTATCCCAGGTAATGTCTGTGCGTTGAAGTACTGTATGCCTGCAACTGTTCTGACACCTATTGTGGTACTCACCACATATGGGTCAATGTATCCCAGGTTACCTTTGTGTGTTGATGTACTTGTGCTTGTGTGTGTTGTTATACTGTGTGCCTGCTAATGCTCTGATGTTTGTCATGGTACTCACTACTTGCAGGTCAATGTACCCCAGGTTGCCTGTGTGCATCAATGTACTGTGTGCCAGCTGTTGCCCTGGTGCGTGTCATGGTAATCATTATGTGCATGCCAATGTATGCCAAGTTACCTGTGTAAGTTGATGTACTGTGTTCCTATCGGTGATCTGATGCTTGTCATAGTACTCACTACATGCAGGTAGGTCAAGCTAACCCAGATTATCCATGTGTGTTGTTGTACGGTGTGCCTGCTAGTGCCCTGATACCTGTTGCGTTACTCAATGCATGCAGGTCAATGTATCCCAGGTTATCTGTGTGTGTGTGTTGATATACTGTGTACCTGTGTTTGTTGTTGCATGGTGTGCCTGCTAGTGTCCTAATGCCTGTCGTGGTACTCACTATGTGCATGTCAGTGCACCTTCCTGTGCTGGCTTCATTGGCAGGGAGAGATAAAGATCCAATAAAACATGTACAATCATGCAACATTCACATAAAACAGTGCATGGGCAGCTGCTGGAGATGGCTGTGAAGTGAGAGTAGAAAAGGACTCAGTCTTCTCATCACTGTTAGGACAAAGGGTGGGACACATATCTAGGGCACTCAAAACAAATAGATGTCCCTGCTGAAAATGGGTGATTACTACTGAAATGGAGGAAGTCATTGGAATATGCTGGCTTCTGATAAATTCTAGCAGTATACCTACTATTAATGATGTCTTTTGTTAGCCATACATCCAGGTAAGAAATCTCACCTGTTTCAAAATGGTATGTGAAATCCATAAACACATGTTGGGCAAGGTCTTCATAAAAAGCCTAACATCATCACTGTAACCCTTAAAAATCAGGAACATATAATCTAAATAGCGGGTATACCAATAGACTCTATTCTGAAAGATTTCATTTTGAAACAAGAGTGGCCTCTCCCAATATGCCATTACGCAATTTGCGAAACTGGCTCCACAAGGGGACCCCATCGCAACACCAGTCTTTTGGAGAAAATACTCATTGTTAAACAAGAAATAATCATTTACTATTAATTCCAAAAAACTCTCAATCAGGTTAATTTCGTCCCCTGGGGCTCCCTTTCCAACAAGAAAGTCTATTACCCAGCTGATCCCTGTGTTCTGTGGGATCACTGTATATAAATCCCTGACATCAAGTGTCAGGAAATTATATTTGTGTTTGAACTCCAATCCATTCAGTCTTTGTAGAAAATTCCATGAATCTCTACATATTTGATCTTCTGATTCTAGATATTTTAAGCTTGTTATCAATGAATTTGGAGCAGGCATAAGTGATGGAATTTCTTCCATCAATTATAGGCCGAAATGGGGGGGGGGGGGTCTTCTAAATTTTTATGTATTTTGGGGATCCTGAAAAAAGATAGGTGTCAAAGGAGCTATCATGTTTAGATAATTAAACAAGTCTAATTCTATGGACCCTTCAAGAAACATTTCATTAATGGCAAGTCTTACCCGCTGAATGGCTCCATTAAGTTTGTTTAGTGACACCCTTCTATAAGCTTCAGTCTCAAGAATCCCCCTCATTCTCCTCATGTATTCATTTTCACTCATAAAAATCAGACCAATCCCTTGTCAGGTCACATGACCCTGATATTAGCCAACCTAAGATCAAGTAAATCCTGTATTTCAGTCTGTGTTGTATTTTTATATGGTTTATTCCTCCTCACTTTAGATAAAGCATTCCTTATATCAATCTCACAAGTTCTTTCAAGCAAACCAATTAATGTATGCAGTGGAGGGTTGAAAAGACTGGAGATCCTAAATTCATTGTCAGTTATGGAATTATTACCAAGTAATAATTGTAGATTTAATTTATGAGTGCACATCTTTAAATCGAACAATGTAATAGCTGTATCAGCTTTAACCACAGGCACAAAAGTAAGGCCTTTCGCTAAGGTCTCAATTAAGTCAGGTTTAACAAGTTTGGCAGTATAATTATATACTTTAAAGTCACCTTGTATGTCTGTGCAGACTCTAACATGGTGGCTGAAATACCCTGTTTCATCAATAATTCCCAAGTCTGCTATCTCCCCCGACGATTCGATCTCCTTGAGTGTTGATTCCATTGGTTGTGACTCTGCAGCTTGGTCTGTTGCCTTTTCTGTACATTCTGAAAACTCTGTACATTAGATCCACCATTCAGTTGAAGCTGGCGTTCTCTCAATCGGTTAATTCCATTTGCCAAGGATGTTACCTTTCCGTTTGGTCAGCTACATTGGTAGTTACTTCAGCCTGAGTGGTATTAGAACTAACATTAGGGTTAGATTCTTGGTTATATACTTCATATTTGCCCCAGTTTTGAGATGGCGGTGATGGGGGGTAAGCTGTTGCACTCTCATATTATCTTCTGTCGCGCTCCAGTTTTTTTAATTTTACCCTCCTTCAATATCTGAATGGTAGCTTCTAAAATGCTAGAGAAGGTATGACAAAACTCAAAGTTGTATCTCAAGAAGTTTGATTCCAGTTTAATATTGTACTCAAGTTTATCTAGGTGACTTCCATTTGCAGGGAATAATGTTTGATCAAAATCTCCAAAAATTCGATGCCTTGTCTGTCAAAAAGTTCAATTAAATCGTGGTGAAATGGGGAATTATTGACAAGTCCCATTGGGTAACACCACTGTCTCAGTCCCCTGGGAATGTGTTGTCTCTGAATACATTCCAGGAAGTAAGTAACCTCGAGTTGTAACTTTTTGAATTTAATTAATTTGGCATCAAATTCCTTTAAGTTAGCTATAATAATGTTCTCACCATGAATAGCATTGGTTGAATGTTTCTGGGTATTATTGTTATCCCGCCGGACATTGAATAACATTGGTTCACTCAGCCAATCCTTAAGTTGAGGTATATTGGTACAAGTATTAGCCCAAGCATTATTACCATAATTTCTTAATTCAGTAGCTCCCAAAGAGCAATGGTATGTGTATTAGGTAAGGGAGCTGAAGAAATAGAAGTGGAAGTTAAAATACCTTGATTGACATCCATAGCTCTCAATCTTCCAGCTCCAAAATGAGGAGCACTAGCCCTCATAATGTGAAACAAATGGGCAAAATGTGGAACACGTATTAATGGCTTACTAACAACTTCAGCTAGAAAGGTCATAGGATGGTTAAAATATGCTGGTTTTACTTATAAAGAAGATCTTTTAGAAAATTAATCTGATTTATTTCTATTTACCATGGATTTCACTTAAAAATTTCCTAACTGAATGTGTTCCAGACCCTTTCAATGTGGAACTTTGAGGAACACAAACTTTTTAACACCCCAAATAAGGTACATTCCTCGTAATGAGATACACATGAGAGGTATGTTGACATTGTTCAGTAGGGTTGAAGTATGTGCAGGATGAAAGCCACCACTCATATTAGTGCTAGGCTGAATGTTATTGCTGCAAATATGTTTAGCCAAGTCATCGACTCAATTAGTAAGCTGTTGCAATAGTAAAGTTAAATTCCCAATGGTGTTCTTATCATTTATAGAACTGCTGCCCTGGGAAAATAGTGATGGGGAGCTGGTGTCTCCTGGTTCCATAACACGAACACGTAAAACAAACCAGGAAAATTCAAGCAACCAGAAAAATTAAAAATACCAGGAGTACTCCACAAACTCCCAAAACAAGATCCAAACTAAAAATTTATTGTGAGCACTTTCGTTCACATTCAAATGAAGGAATGTTTTCAGACATTTAAAAAGAAGCATCCAAAATTTAAACAGTTCAACAAATCATGACATCACTGACTCTGCCCATTTTTATGTTAATTGCTAAACACAGTTCACATCCAATTCAACCCAGTATATTTAAAATATAATACATTTTAAAATAGCTAGAAATCAATACAAAGTTTAAGCATAAATATTTGTGTAACTATAAATAAATACACACAAACACACACACACACACACACACACACACACACATATATATATATATATATATATATATATATATATATATATATATATATATATATATGTAATTTTCATCTTGCAAAGTTTTAATTTAAGAATGCACTTTGCTGAATAATATTCATTCAGGGCAGGGAAGGAATTTGCATTTAACTTCAACTGCCACAATAATTTCCTCTCCTCTAGCCTGAGTGACCAAGGGCCCCCTCTAATAGTAACATCCATTTTTTTATCACCAAATAATGGAAAAATGCGTTGGCTGTCCCAAAGTGTGATTATCTAAGGCATTAGTTGTATCTTGTTTATTGATACTGTATTGATGTTCATGTATTCTCTGCTTTAAGTGCCGTTCCATCTTCCCGATGTAAAAACAGTCACATCCCTGGCACTTAGCTAAATATATGACACCCTTGGTGCTACAATCAAATTTTTCTACCAACATAAATTTTGTATCAGCTCTCATGAAGGAAGATGTAATCTCTACATATTTACAGTGAGAACATCGACCACATTTTTTCATACCTTTATTGGGAATATAGGGCTTATTTTGCCTTTCCAATAAAGATTTTATATTGTTCCCCCTCCTAAATGTGAATCTAGGCTTGGGTCCCAGTTTATTTCTCGCTATCAAATCATCTTTTATTAGGACCCACTTCTTAACTAAAATTTCCCTCAGTAAATAAGCATCACTGGAAAAAACTGTTGTAAAACCAATATTAAAATCCATCTCCACGTCCTTCCCCATATGGAATACTTGGGAGAAAGACCCCCACTATCACAAAGGTTCTTCCTATTAAGGATAGGTTTAAAGTGTCCCATTTGCCTTTTCCTCACAACCTCAGTTATGATATCAGATAATAGATTTAAGGGGTTAGCCTCTCCTCATAATCATGTCCCTTAGAGTCTCACACTCCATTTCAAATTCATAATCTAATGTTATCATTGTTGCTGCCCTGATGAGCTGTCCCTTAATGACTGCTCTTTTTTGGTGCAATGGGTGATTACTACTGAAATGGAGGAGGTCATTGGAATAGATGTCCCTGCTGAAAAATGCACAGTGTGCTCATTTCAGGAGGTAGGGATGCTTATGGGCATACAGCTTTCTCCTCAGGAGAAACAAATTGGCCAAATGAGTGGCCAGGAGGGAGGCTTGATTGTCAATAGGAGACCTGAGCAAAAAAAAAAAAATATATATATACATATATATATATATATATATATATATATATATATATATATATATATATATATATACACACACACACACACACACACACACACACACATATATATATATATATATATATATATAGATAGATAGATACCTTGATGTACAACAGTAGGAGCTCTCTCAACAGGTCCAACATACAAACTCTATTCATTAGGGTACAACACTTACTAGCTGTTGTTTTATTCTATGTCTCTTTAACATCCTCTGGGCAACTACAGCATGCCTTCCAAACACTATACATCTAGCGTTTATGCAACTCTCATGGGCACATTTTATTTATTTGTCCTTGTTGGTATATGGCAACTTGACCCGATTTGGAGAATTTGTTACCATACAAAACTGCTAATCACATAATGCATGCCACATAGCAGACTTGCAATAAATCTGTCTTGCAACTGGCTGGATTTGATTAAACCCTGTGAAATCCAGCCAACCAGTTGCAAATTTGTGTCCTAGACCAGAAGTTGCTATATATGTTTAAAAAAATTATAATACTAAATCTAGATTAAATAAAAGACAAGCATCTTTATGTAGATTTATAAACATACATAACAAATAAGCTGTGAAACACACTTGAATACCAATGTCAAAATAAATAACAAAGCTTTTTCATCTTCATCAGAAAAATAATGGACAAAAACCAGATAATGCCATACAGATAAATGACAATAGAATAGCTTCTGACCCCGAAGGTACATCTAATAACTGTCATGAAGAAACTGCAAACAATTTAAAAACAGCAAAAAGAGAGGTAATTAAAGTGAGAAATAAAATACCACACATCACTGAATGTGTTGCACAAACAGCCCTAAATAAAATCAAAAACACGATTTTTATCACTCAGTAATATATTCTAAGGACTTTCTTACAGAAAATCAAAATAACAGTCAGATCTCTTGCAATATGTTTTAAAAGACTATACAGAAAGATAGGCACATACCAGAAATGCTGTAAGAGGAAATGGTAATTATCATTCACAAAGGGGGGGGGGGTACTTCAGATTAAGATAGTCACTGACCCATTAATTTAACATACAAACACTTTGTAAAGTATTGTAAAGTAGCTATTCAGCAAGAACCAGAAAAATAAACTTTTAGTAGTGGCTATACCAGAAAAAGCTGCCACTAAGCTTGACTGAAACAACTTTTATTACATTTGGAACACCACAAAATCAGAAAGATGGCACTGCAATCCATGTTTATGACATTTCTTCTCTTCCCCATATCTCAAACTAAAATAAATATGTGGGAGTCATGCTAGACTACACTGTCTCATAAATTTAAAGTTCTTAGACAACATAGGCTTTTTTACAAACTGCCCTGTCCTCTAATGCCCAAAGCTACTTCAACTTTATTTTTATTAAGGTGCTTTTATCACAAAACACTGGCCACAGAGGTGGTAAAATAAATAAAACTCCATTAAAACAGTCACATAAACACTGAGTACAAGCACAAGTAAACATATCAAGTACAATAAGATGAGACAAATAAAACACAAGTAATCCCATGCCACTTAGACAATCACATAAGAAGACTGTGTTGTTGGCAGAGTACTGGAATATTCTGTTGAAAAAGGATATAACAAAATAACACAACAGTAACTCATCTGTCCTGAGTTATAGGCCTATATTATGACATCACTTTTCTCTCCTACAATGCAACTGTTTCAGCTAATACTGTGACATTGCTAGATCACCAAAATATATTTTCAGGCTGCATCTTTCCAACTTTCATAACAGAAAAGTGTGAGTGCAGAAGACAATATACATACTTTACTAAAGAGGCTTTCTGTGTAAGTGTCAGTAAATGCCTTTAATATTTAATCTTTTAGAGCAAAATTTTAATATTATGATTACTCTAAATACCAAAGGCTACAAAATCTGAGAACTGCTGTGTGACTAAAGTAATCCATTATTTTATCTAAAATAAATATAAAGAAATCCACCATGTGTGCCTGCTCCCTCTCAGTGGAGTTTTTTTCTCCCTTTGCATTAAGGATATCTGTTTACTACAGTGTAATCTGAGGTCTTGGAGACAGGTTTGAGCCTAAACCCATATTTTCAGGGAATGGGGAACAGTGTAGTTCATATCTTATCTCATGCCAAATGCTCTTTCCATGAAGCAGTTTTAGGGACAGGGCTACAAGTGCAACACAGCTGGATGGCATCAGACTATGGAAAGCACCAGTACAGCAAAACGCCCAAGGCCAATCCTCTGTATGTAAATGGAATTTGCATAAGTCATAACCACAAACCTCATCCCAATGAGTTATGAGGTACTATCTTGTTATTTTCTTTAGCCATCATGTGGGTAAGATGATTACACTCAAACACTGCTTCCTTTACATAATGAGATCCTTGGGAAGTGACTAGCAGAACTTCGTTGAAGTATGTTTAAACATAAAATCTGCAGAGTTATAGCTCAAATAATTATCCATTTGAAACTATGTTTACAGTGCTTTAAAAGTAGTTACCTCTGCAGTGCCAAAGTAGGTTCTAAGCAAAATATTGTTTCCAGAATCTCATAGATGAAGTAAACAATGTTATTTGTCCTTCTTAAAACAAATGAAGTGAGACTTACAAAGCATTATTAATGAGAGGAACAGCTCTTTGCCAATATTTTCCAAACTGTCGCTGTTTACCGTCTTCTAGCATGCTACACAAAACTGCCTGCTGTTGTCTCTGATTAGATTCTTATAGAAAACAGTTTGGCTTAAGAGGTAGGTAGTCTCCAGCCAGTGGCATCTCCAGGTTCCTTTTCTTGTTGAGGCACAACAGGGGCACAGTAATTAGCTGGTGGGGAATGTACAGAATGTGACAAAAAAGCATAAAATACAAGCTACATGGCAATAACACACCCATAATCCACTGTTCAAAAACTTAAAACCATTTCCATATGAAAAAAACTGTGAACCCTGACAATATTCAAAACACAAAAAAATCTACTCATTTGCCATTCTCAGGGATTATGGTCTGATGAAGTGTTGCTGTGCTACAATGTAACAAGTCAACTGTGCAGCTACCAGTGAAAACACAGGTGAGAAAATATCAAGTGCAAAGACATTTGTGACTCAGTTCAATGAAAAAAAATATTATTAACACAAATTCAAGAACAGAAATTCAGACTTATTTTGTTCTATGCTGCAGAGTAAGGAAATATTTTTAAAATAAATAAAGCATATTTTGCCAACATACAAAATAAAACACATATCTTCTCACTGAATTAACAAGATAGTTTGCCTCATCCAAAGGATGGCACACCTAGGAGTGCAGTACCACCTTTATGCTCCATTGTAGTGTAAGTATTGGAAAAATGAATCCAAGTACTTGGCATGGGAATAGAACCTACTGTCTTCTGCACCAAAGATGAGTGTGCTACCTGTTGAATTGAGACTGCAAATATAAACACCCACATTAGTTTTCCAGACCCCTCCAAGGGAACAGCACTGATAATGACAAAAACTGAACCAAGCAAATGAAGCAACATTGACAGTCTAGTACTATTTCTTGCGTGCTGAAATAGCACCAATATAAATGAATGTTTTGGAGTATAACCCTACCTCTCATGTTATTTGGTCAAGAATTCTGGCGAAAGTCAAAAATAATGAGGGATGAAATCAGGAACAATTTTTTAAATATTACTGCAATTCACTTAAAAGTTAATAGAACAACAAGTTTTGCATCAATTTGCATTCTTGAACAATAACAAGTATAAAAGTTTAATCACTGGCACTACTGACTGATCCTGAGTAATTTACCAGAAAATCAAAATGGTTATGAGGGGCAGGAAAAACATTTGAAGTAAAATCAGGGATATTTTACAAAAATAGAGAGAGTTGAGAGGTATGAATAGCACTCAAAAGGGAATGTCTGATATCATTAAGCCATTCCAGGATTTGGAAACTTTTGAATGTGCAGGATTTGAAATGATGCAGTTATAATATCCTGAATGTAACTATAAATAAGACGAAGTCACATCAGAATCATTTAAGAATTTGTAGTTTTAATGACTGCGATATTTAAAACTACATATCGTTACATTCTGACGCTGAAGACAGTTTTATATGGTTTAACATTACCATAGTACCCAATAGTAACAAGAAGCAAATAATGAAAGAAGCAGCAACTATAGTCAACTGTTCACCTTTAAAACATGCAGTAGCATAGCTGGGTAGAGCAGGAGAGGCAGCTGCCACAGGCACAAGTTGTTGGGGGGGTGCAATTATCTGATCCTGATCTGTAATGCAGTTCCGGCTACCAACTGCTTGCTCTTTTTTTAAAACTAAAACCTGAGTGCTGTAGCACTGTGTGCAAGCAGGGCATAAACGGTAGCAACTATTTATTACATTTGTAGTAAGCAGTCTGCTATAGTTTATAAGAAGAATTTTTTTTAAATAAAATATGAGCACTGAGCACTCTGTGTAGGCAGGGTATAAACTGTAGCAACAGTTTCCATGTAATTTTTCATGCCATAATGAAAAATAAAGGGCATAAGAGGCGTTATTCTGTCCAAAGGTGCATTAGTGCAAAACTGTAATATTTGTGTGAAATTTGTAATCAAAACATGAAAGAAAAGATGATTCTGCATGATGTTTCAAGACCCCTATGCCGTAAGACACAACTACTTTCCAGTACAAAAAAAAAATCAATGCACTACTCAGGCTAGCCAGAAGTCATTCATTCAAAAGACAGTTGTAATCAGGGTGCTCAGGAATACTTTTTCATTCTGGCATATGAGAAGAACGTATTTCAGACAATGGGATGTAATTCACAGCCATATAAAATAATGGTACTATAGCCATATCACATTGAGTCTGCACTATCCACAGAGCAATGGGCAAGCCAAGAAAATAATTAAATCTGCTAAAAACATAACAAAGAAAAGTACTGCTTGCTACTTCTCTTTACTCAAGTACAGAAATATACCAATGCAAGGGAATATGACCCCCTCCATCTCAACTGTTATTGGGCAAAAGGCTCAAGACAAATCTTTTAACTACTTAAGTGTTACTTCAATCACAAAGCCCTCAAAATGTTTTAGAAAAACTGTGCAAAAGATGAATAACGTAAAGCGTATATTTTGACAAGCATATCAGCGATCTTCCATGCCTGTAGAATGCAAAGCAGTAATTATAAAATTGCCATTAACTTAGACAGTTTCATCAAAAGATATAAGTATTAAAATCAGGGCATAGATTATTCGACTACCAAACAGACATAACCTTACTTGGTGGAAGGGAGACATGTAATGATCCACAGCAGAAACAAAACACATTTAAGTCAAATACCTGCACCAGCACAGGTGGGTGAAAAGTACAATGACTCTTGTTAATAGTGTCAGTCCCACCACCTTATCTGAGTATAACAGATTCTCAAGCTCTTTAAAGTACCTCAACCAGGTCCACAACAACAGAACAAAATCCTAAATCTCTAAGTTCTTGTGACTATGAGCAAAAACAGGAATAGCAGGAGTATTTGAGTCAAACCAAGTGTGATAAGTTAACCATCATGTCTGTATTTTTTTGCTTAAGAATGTTACTAAATAACTAAATTCTGCATCTGTGATTATTAAGAAATTATTCTATTATTCTGATTGTATTTGATTTACAAAATAAAGAATTCAAAGGAAAGTATACTTGTTGCTGTCTGTTTTGAACTTTGTTTCATATTTGCAATGAATGGACTTTCCTAGTTAATGTGTCAGGCTGAGACAATGACACATTAGAACAAGGAAGACACACAGAGAGAGCTCCTTCATCAGTAAGACTTTGCTGCACTATTCCCAGTATCACGACTCACAACTTCAGACAACTTGTACACTTAATGGACACTGTTTCACATAACCAGCATATGACATCACTCTATTGAAGAAGCTGCCGCTTTACATATATAAACTTTACATGCAGCTATCTATACATTTGTTTCAATAAAGTTACATTGCAATTATAACTAGTAAGTCAAGGGACTTACATACGATAGAAATCTTATTAAACTGAATTTTAATTACTTAAAATGCAACTATGTACAGTCCTGATATTGGAGTGGTTACTTGATTGGTCAGTCATAGTGAGCATAGTATTGACTGTCCTATTACAATCCACCACCATTCGCACTAGCAGGATCATGGGAGGTAAATTGCAACAGTTCACAGGTATGTTTTAAATGTGATCTTGTAGCTGCAGACACCACTGTAACTAAGGACTAATTCACTATCAGATACACTAAAGACTCTGACATCTCTTAACTGGTGCCACTCACCTGATTCTCTGGCATGAATACTTCAACAAATATCTACAGTTTAATTTATAGTGCTACATGTTATTCTCTGTATGTATTTAGTGTTGTTCAATCACAGCTGATTGGATATGTGACTTCTGGACAAAAGTCTGGTCCAGTATCACTCTGACTGCATGTCCTTCCCTGAAATAATAAAAAAATGCAAGAAAGACCCAGCACTTGATTATACTCCTGTTAAATGAACAGTCCATATCTTTGCAATAATGTGAGCTTGCAGTCATACTGATATTAACAAAAAGAAGGTTATTGTATTGGAATAAGTCATTTCCCAGCTTTAGCCATGATAATGTTGGAAACAGCATGTAGAATTAATCCAGCTTTCTAATTTTAATTGCTATGCATACCACAGGGATTACAGTCATGCACCATTTGTTCTCTTCTTTTATCACCATGTCGGGTCAATATATGATCTTTGGATTTCTCTTTATACTTTGATATTCCAAACTATCCCTATCATGTTCCTCTCCTTTTCACTACCTATCCCATACCATCTTAAATGAAAGTGCTAATTCCTTTTCTACAGCAGCACTGTAGGAATGGTGAGGTGAACAGGGTACCTGTCCCAGCCACCATGCAAAAAGAGCACTGAACCTTAAAAAACATGTTATAACAGCTTACAAACTGTCATTAAACAATAAAACTTCATTTTTAAGACAAGTATCTTTAGAAAAATAGAAGCTTGATACACAGTTTCCAAACTGTTTATCAAGCAGTTACAATATGATAGCTTAATGACAGCTTAATGTCAGCTGTCAAACTTTTTTTGCACATTCTATGTGTGGGGGAGACACCCTATGGGTGTGCTGCCTAGGGCACCAACTTTGCATTGCTACAGCGGTGTTCTGCAGCACACTCCAGTAATGTGTTCCATGGCCCACAGCCATCTTTGTGATGCAGTTACTCCATAGAATCTGCTGTTTTTGTCACTTCCTCCCCACATTATCCTTGTTCAAAACAGCCATTTTTCATTTCTATGACATGACCTTCTGGACCCTTGTCATAACACCCCATCTCTTGTGGTCTCTAGTAAGAAGAACTCCATCTTTGTCTCTATTCTTTGGTTTTCCTCCTTTATTCCATGTACTATTCTGGTGGATTTGTTCTAGATTTCTTCGAGCCTTCAGATTGCTACATATCCAAGTTTTCTGGACTATTCAGGAAACTGATCTTAGACACATTAGTCTGGAAATCACTTTACAAACTCTGTTTTTTGTTGTCATAGTTAACAGAATACAGCAATTTGTGAACCCCCCCCCCCCTTCTATGTGACAGTTTTTTGTACAAGCATGACCTTACTACAGTGCAGTCATGTCCAGGGGTAATTTAAAAAATAAGACATTCCATCTCCTGTAATCACATTTGACAGAACATTACAAAATAAAAAGAAGACAATCCAGCTTTTACTGTGATGAGCTGACAACACCATTTATATCATAAAATGATTTTATGGTAATGAGCTGATACCCCCATTTACATCATAAAAAGCTTTTACTGTGATGAGCTAACACCCCTATAAACATCATAAAATGTTTTACAGTGATGAGATGACACCCCGATTTACATTATAAAATGTCTTTACAGTGATAAGTTGACACCCTCATTTATATCATAAAAAGTGATGAGTTGACACCCTCATTTACATCATAAAATGTTTTTACAGTGATGAGCTGACACCCTCATTTATATCATAAAAAGCTTTTACTGTGATGAGCTGACACCCCCATTTACATCATAAAATGTTTTACAGTGATGAGATGACACCCCGATTTACATTATAAAATGTCTTTACAGTGATAAGTTGACACCCTCATTTATATCATAAAAAGTGATGAGTTGACACCCTCATTTACATCATAAAATGTTTTTACAGTGATAAGCTGACACCCTCATTTACATCATAAAATGTTTTTACAGTGATGAGCTGACACCCTCATTTATATCATAAAATGTATTTACAGTGATGAGATGACACCCCAATTTACATTATAAAATGTCTTTACAGTGATGAGATGACATCCTCATTTACATCATAAAATGCTTTTACAGTGATGAGCTGACACCCTCATTTACATCATAAAATGCTTTTGCAGTGATGAGTTGATACCCTCATTTTCATCATAAAATGTTTTTGCAGTGATGAGTTGACACCCTCATTTACATCATAAAATGCTTTTGCAGTGATGAGTTGATACCCTCATTTTCATCATAAAATGTTTTTGCAGTGATGAGTTGACACCCTCATTTACATCATAAAATGTTTTTACAGTGATGAGATGACACCCCAATTTACATCATAAAATGTTTTTACAGTGAGTTGACACCCTCATTTACATCATAAAATGATTTACAGTGATGAGATGACACCCTGATTTACATCATAAAATGTTTTTACAGTGATGAGATGACACCCCCATTTATATCATAAAATATTTTTACAGTAATGAGATGACACCCCCATTTTCATTATAAAATGGGCACAGAAAGGAGGAGAACACATGGATCAAAGTGGTACAGGAAGGGGCAGAGTAATTGGTATTTCATTTGTCTGTTTTTTTGCTTCCTTTAACTGCAGGAACCTTATTTTTGTCCCTAGAGCTGCACAAATAGTCAAGATGTGGCCCTCTCATGATCAACCCTTATGTGCTCCTTTTAACAATACAGAAATCCATTTCCTAAGTGTTGGCCATAACCTCAAGCCTCCAGCATTCTTATCAGTCATGTGTGTTTGTGGGGACTGAGTCTAAAGCTTTGGTGAATTCCCATGTAGACCACATCTACCTGCATACCCCGTGTCACGTTAACCTGTAGTCCCATCATAAAATTGAATCAGACTTGATTGATAGCTTCTTAGGAACAAGAGCCTCCGTTAGCTGTTGTCCTAAACATTGTTTTCTACTAGAAAAGCCAGTAACTTTCCCTTTAAGACTCTTTTCATGGCTTTCCCTGCCACTGCAATTTAAAGATAGGCCTCTAGTTCTTCAGAGCTTTCTCTTTACTCCCCACCCTCCTAGTATAATGACAGCACAATTGTTGCCCCCAGTCCTCTGGTAGTTCTGTACTGAGCAGTGATTTGTTGAAGATGACCAAAAGTACATCTCCTAGTGCACTGACTAGATTCTTAAGGAATCTTACAGTTATCCCATCTAATTCTTGTGATTTATTCTCAAGAACAGCCATTTCCATGTTATTCCATCTAAGTGACTCTCCACTGTTCTTCCTTTTTTGCCAAGTCTCCTAGCGTGACACTATCTACCTGTTTTTCTTTTATGAAGACTAAAGTAAAGTATTTATTCAACACCACTACCTTTTTCAGTGTTCTATAATCTCTCTTCCACGTTTGCTAAGCTTTGCCAGATTTATACTTCCTTTCCTCCTTTCTGTTCCTAACAAAGCCTTGTTTATCTCTGTTATCCCCATGTTACTTCCTTTTTAATCTTGCCTTTATTGCCCTTTCTGATTGTATTGCCCCATGGTACCTCCATATATTCTGCTTCCTCCAGCGCCCAACCAAGTCTTTTCAGTTCCTGTGACAACTACTTTTGCCCTAATTGCTAGACTTACACTCCTAAGTAACTACTCTGGCCTTATTCTAATTTTACATTTCTGCCTCTTCTTCAGCTTGGATGTCTATGGTTTCATTTACTTGAACAGAAATGTTTTACCTAAAGTGAAGTGGCGGATGATAAATGTCTGTGGTGCCCATAATCAAAATTAGCATAAGTAAAGATGGTATGCTATGTCTGCAACCTACCCAGCATATGAAAAAACAAATTGTGATGGCTGTATTAGTATCTTGCAAAAAATATGGCACTATCTGCTCTATAAGGAGCCAAAGTTTCTCATCAGTATATGTCTATATCATGTCTTTCTCATTAGACTAACCGGTTTTCTTTGGGATCTGAACTGAAACATTAAACATACTGATTTTTATGAATATTTTAAGACTTGAATCCCTTTGGTGTAGTCAGCCACATGTTTAGAAGCCACACCTGGTTAACAGGAGAGAATTACATCATTCTGACACAGCATGTAAAATATGGCCTGCTATAACATCTGTTACTGTTGTATGAAAAAGAAGGAAAATATGGCCTAGGTCCATGACACAAATATAGTGGATATAAAAAGTGTACACACCCCTGTTAAAATACCAAGTTTTTGTGATATAAAACAATGAGACTGCAATAAATAATTTCAAAACTTTTCCCACCTTTAATGTGACCTATAACCTCTGCAATTCACTTGAAAAACAAACAAATATGTTAGGGGAAAAAAATGTAAAAAATAAAAAACGTACAACAAGC
The DNA here is from genome assembly GCF_019279795.1 of Protopterus annectens. Lineage (NCBI taxonomy): Eukaryota > Metazoa > Chordata > Ceratodontiformes > Protopteridae > Protopterus > Protopterus annectens. The sequence goes on along the minus strand of NC_056735.1, from coordinate 1,879,649,787 downwards.
TAGTTGCATAAGTGTGCACTCCTTTAAACTAATATTTTGTTGAAGCATCTTTTGATTTAATTACAACATTTAGTCTTCTTAGGTAGGAGTCTATCAGCATGGCACATCTTGACTTGGCAATATTTGCCCAGTCTTCCTTGCAAAAGTGCTCCAAATCTGTCAGATTACAAGGGCATCTATTGTGCACAGCCCTCTTCAGATCACCCCACAGATTTTCTATTGGATTTAGGTCTGGGCTCTGGCTGGGCCATTCCAAAACTTTAATTTTCTTCTGGTGAAGCCATTCTTTTGTTGATTTGGATGTATGCTTGGGGTCATTGTCATCTTGAAAGGTGAAATTCCTCTTCATCTTCAGCTTTCTAGCAGATGCCTGAAGGTTTGGGGCCAAAAGTGACTGGTATTTGGAACTGTTCATAATTCCCTTGACCTTATCTAAAGCCCCTGTTTCAGCTGAAGAAAGGCAACCCCAAAGCATGATACTGCCACCACCATGCTTCATCATGGGGATGGTGTTCTTTTGGTGATGCAAAATGTTGTTTTTGCGCCAAACGTACCTTTTGGAATCGTAGCCAAAAAGTTCAATCTTGGTCTCATCAAACCATAACACATTTTCTCACATGCTTTTGGGAGACTTGATGTATTGTTCTGTACATTTTAGCTGAGCCTGGATATTTTTCTATGTAATTAAAGGCTTCTGTGTTGCAATCCTACCCCATAGTCCAGACATATTGTGAATATGGGAGATTGTTGTCACATGTAGTACACAATCAGTACTTGCCACAAATTCCTGCAGCTCCTTCAGTGTTGCTGTAGGTCTCTTGGCAGCCTCCCTGACCAGTTTTCATCTTGTCTTTTAATCAATTTTGGAGGGACATCCAGTTTTTTGCAATGTCACTGTTGTCCAATATTTTTTCCACTTTTTGATGACTGTCTTGACTGTGTTCCATGGTATATCCAATGCTGTAGAAATGTTTTTGTACCCTTCTCCTGACTGATACCTTTCAACAATGAGATCCCTTTGATGCTTTGTAAGCTGTCTGCAAACCATGGCTTTTGCTGTAGCAGGCAACTGCGTAAATATCAGGAAAATCCTACTAGGACAGCTGAACTTTATTTGGGGCTAATCAGAATCTCTTTAATTGATGGCAGGTGTGTACCCAGGAAGACTGAATGCTGTAATTAAATCAAAAGGTGCTTCAACAAAGTATTAGTTTAAGGATGTGCACACTTATGCAACCAGTTTATTGTACATTTTTTTATTTTTTATATTTTTTGCCCCAACAGATTTGTTTGTTTTTCAATTGAATTGTACAAGTCACATTAAAGGTGGAAAAAGTTTTGAAATGATTTATTGTGGTCTCATATTTTTATATCAGAAAAACCTGGCATTTTAACAGGGGTGTGTACACTTTTTATATCCACTGTAGATAGAGCCTTGACTGTGACCTAGGTGACCATGGTTTGATTATTGATCATAGCAGTGGAGGAACCAGAGAGAGACAGAGAGAGGGAAAGTGAAGGGGCTTGGCCTACTTGCCTCCCCTGAGGGGTTAGGTGAGTTATGCACACATAGGGACACACTGGACAGTGTAATTTTCCCAGAGAAGACTCACTAAACTAATACTCATGCTTCAAAGGGAGGACTAGAGCCGCTTGGACAGAACAACCCTTGCAGAAGAGAGGAGACAGCATCTGCAGTCCCTCCCTGGTGTTCTGCTGAGGGCATGCAGAGACTAGGGCTGCAAAGAAAATAGAAAAAGAAAAAAATTTGAACTACCTCGTATGACTGAATGACAGCAGGTCAGCCCTGTCCTTGTTCTGAGGAACAAATGACCTGATTGATTGGAAGGGACTTATGATCAAAGGAAGCAAGGGCAAAGGGGGCAAAAAAAATAAATAAAAATGGTGATAAATCAAGTGTAGCACGCATATTATGTTATTTTTAAGTGTTATATGGAGCCAACTTCAGGGGGATTAATATAAAATATTTCATATCATTAAATGTCTGGTAATATTTGGCTTTTTAAAATTGTTCTGACCAACAGTAAATACATATGCATCAATTGCTAGCAGAAGAAGATATGCAATATGTGTCAAGTAAGGCTGAATGTTGCAGCTAGTATTGTACAGGTGAAGTTCACCCACTTGCCCCATTTGTCCCACTGTAGCACTTATCCCTTCATTCTTCTTAAAGGCTTCTCACATTTTAAACACCACCACCATCTTTGAGAGACTATTCTAACTGTTCACCACAGTTGTGAAAAAAATAAATAAATAGTCAAAGTCAAAGCAAACGTTATTGTCATTTAGAACTACACACGTGTAGCCTAAACAACATTTCATGCATCAGCTCAAGTCTTGAGATTACAAAGGAAAGTGAAACAACACATACAAGTAGAGGAATAAACATAACTAACAAATACAATACTACTCCCAGTACATACAAGAAAGAGTGGAGACATTCACCAACACTCATATACAAAAAGAATACCCTCCCCTGAGTTAAACTAACTACCCTATGTAATACCAAGCACAGTACAGATTGAACAATGCCTAAGTTATTTGTCTAATAGTGCACTTGAGTGGGTTAAATAATACTGCCTATGGATATAATAAATAAATAAAAATTGACTTATTATGTGTCCAGACCCTTAGGACTAGTGCTCGAATTCAGAAGTCTATCGCCGTAGGGTAGAAACTGTTATTGAATCTTGTAGTCCTGCAGTAGATGCTGAGATGTCTCCTGCCCAATGCCAGATGCTTAAACAATCCATGTGCAGGATGCTTGTTATCCTGTATTATTCTGGTGGCCTTTTGGATGCTACTTGCAGAATAAAGATGTTGTATCAATGTCTGTTTCAAGTTTGCATGTTCTCCCTGTGTCTATGTGGAGTTCCTCCCACCTCCAAAAAACATGCTAAGTGTTTCTATCTCAGACTCACCAAAGAATGAAGTTGTGGGCAGCAGCATAAACTCTACATGCTGTCTGAAGGGAGAAGAGTTCTATAAATCAACCACTTTGGGCATCTACTGTGGTCTGCAGTATCCTCATGACAGGAGAACACAGATCACAAACTGCTTTCCATGGCAGAGCTAGCCACTCAACGGTGTAAAACATGGCTCTAGGTGATGCAGTCATGTTGACTAATGTCAGCAAAGGGCATGGGTATTTGCAGTTGATAAGTGGATTGAGGACCTGGCCTACTCCAACCTACGCCAGGGAACGCTAACAGTGTATGTGCCCCTATTGGCCAGTGTGTGTCTGCCATAAAGGCCAGTAGCCTTGGGTCAATATGTATCCAGTTGTCCAGCTAGCTCTGCTGACAGGAAAACCAGACATAAAATCAATCAACCTGCGAAACATGAACTAAGAATTATTACACTCAGTGTAAGTTCATTGACAGAATGCAGTGGAAGTGGATGATGTAATGGTAAGGAAGAGGCTGGATATCCTATATATCCAGAAACCAAGATGGCAGGGCAGTGCAGCAAAACCACTTGGCTTGGGATCCACAGTCTACTACTCAGGAGGAGGGCAGGCTAGAAATGGTGTGGGAATTATGGTGAGGGAGAAGTTTCAGAAGACAGTGAGAGACTCCAGCCTAATGTGAGGGCATCTCAGCCTATGGCCACAGCAGGATTGTGATAGTAAGGAAAAGAGTGCATTCAGACAGCAGTTGCAGGACTTGCTAGATGAAGCAGGACAACATGAACTGGTGTTGATGATGGGTGACTTGAACGCACATATCAGGACTGACAGAACAGGATATGAGGACTGTCTGGGTCCACATGAGTGGGGCAACAGGAATAAAGAAGGAGAGGCCATTATAAACTTTGGTCTGGCAAATGGCTTGATAGCAGCCAACACATGGTTTAGAAAGAGAGACAGTCACAAGATCACATACAAGAGTGGCCAACGTGCAGTTCAGGCAGGCTTTCACCTAGCAAGCAAAAGGCACTAGAGTAGAATCAGCAGATGCAAAGTCATCCTCAGTGAAACAGTTGGCCCACAGCATAAACCACTGGAAGCACGTGAAATTCAAGAAGAATGGCAACACATCAAAACAGCATATTTGAGGACTACAAAAGAGATATGTGGCCTATCCGGGTATGGAAATAAGGTACATAGGGAAAGCTGGTAGTGGAATGTAGAAGTCCAGGAAGTCATCAAAACAAAGAAGGAGTAAAGGAAAAAGTAGGAGATAGAAAGGACTGACCAGGATAGGAAGGAGTACTGGATGGCTAACAAAGAAGTTAAGAAAGGAGTTGCAAAAGCAAAGAACAAGGCATCAGAGGCACTCTACCGACTTCTGGTCAGTAGTTGGCAAAAATAAATTATATCAGGTTGCAAAGCAAAGACAGAAAGATAAAGATGATAGACAGGCACCCTTCATAAGAGATGCCAGCAACAACCTGCTCACCAGTTCATAGGACATCAAAGATAGATGGAAGGAGTACTTCCAGCAACTTCTGAATGAAGAAAACCTCACAGAAGCTGTACTGCCCAGAAAGCCTACAATGAGTGAAGAGGAGGAGCCCACCTTAAAAGAAGTCAGAACAGCACTAAGGAAGATGAAGTCAGGGAAAGCAGCAGGCTCAGATGAGGTCACAGCTGATATGGTAAAGATGTTGGGTGAGATAGGGAAGAAATGACTCCTGAGGGTACTTATAGCAGTGTGGAGAGGGAGAGGCTTATCCCAGATGACTGGAAAATAAGCATACTAGTCCCAGTGTACAAGAAAAAAAGGGTATATTCACAACTGTGGGCAGTACAGAGGTATCAAACTCCTGTCACATTGCATGAAAATTCTGGAGAGGGTTATTGATAAATGAATAAACAGAATAGTAGAAAGTAAGATGGGAGATGAACAGTTCAGATTCAGATCAAGATACAGCACAGCTGACCCGATGTTTGCGCAGTGAGACAGATAGTTGAGAAGAAGCTACAGATGAGGAAAGAGTCCAACTGGGCATTCCTAGACTTGGAGAAACCATATGATAATGTCCCAAGAAGGCTGATTTGGGCAGTCCTGCAGTGGTTTGAAGTCCCAGAAACATTGCTAGAATTAGTGCAGGCTATGTGCAAGGACCCAGTGACTCAAGTAGAAACAATGTTCAGTCTCACAGAGGGGTTTCTGGTAGGAATGGGTGTGCACCAGGGTTCAGCTCTGAGTTCACTTTTGTTCATACTGGTGATGGACTACATTAGTTAACAGGTTGCAGGGGACAGATCAACAAAGTTGCTCTATGCAGAATATGTGGCATTACAGGCAGACTCTGAGCAAGAGCTTCAGCAAAGTATAGGGGAATGGAATGCAAAAATGAAGGCACATCAGATGAAACTGAGTACAGATAAGACAGTTGTAATAGCAAGAAACGGTGGAGTTCAGAAGAAGATGAGAATTGAAATAGAAGGGAAAACAGTGGAACAGATTAACAGCTTCAAGTACTTGAGAGGGGTGGTTGAGGAGGAGAAGAGAAATGTAAATGAAGAGGTCAAAGCTAGAATCAGCCAACTGGCTTAGAGTGTCAGGTGTAGTCTATGACAGAAGAATGTCAAAGAAGCTGAAAAGTAAGGTGTATAAAACAGTGGTGGAAGCAGTACTAATGTACGGTACAGAAGCCTGGGCAGTAAAGGCAGAGCAGCTCTGGAAGCTAGAGGTGATGGAGATGAAGTGCCTGAGACAGGTTGTAGGATGCACACTGTAGAACAGACAAAGAAATAAGGACATAAGAGAAGAAGCCAAAGTAGCTCCAATTGTAGAAAAGGTCAAAGAGATGAGATTACAGGGTTCAGACACATGTGCAGAACAGCAGAAGACAATCTAGTGAAGAGGATTTAGGACAGACAGGAAGAAGGCAAGAGGAAACAAGGGCATCCAGCAAAGAGGTGGATGCACTGTGTGAGTTGACATGACACCCCTCATGTAGAAAATGGGAAAAAGGGGTTTGATGATGATGATGGTGAGTATTAAAAAAAATTGTTAAGGAAAATTGGAAAATTTTATTGGGCTTTCCAGATACTATTGATAAAACTGGGAAAGAAACATTTTTTTGTAAATGAAAGGAGAAATAATTTAAAAATTATTTTTCAGAGAAGGTTGAATGTTTTGAATAATATAAAGAATTGTGTCCCGGTTTGTAGAAGGAGTATGTTTAAGTGTCATGCACACAGTTTTTGTAGGTATATAGACATAGGAAACAATATTGTATATATGAAAAGGACTAAAATTGAAATTCTTTTTTTTTTTTTTAATTGCAAATCAAAGTTTGTGGTTTATTTGGTTAGATGCAAATGTTGCCAGTCATTTTATGAGGGTAGAATGCCTTTGAACTGCCTGGTAGGATTTATTAGCATTTGTATGTAGTACAGACTAGAAATTTTACAAATGCCTTAGTAAAGCATAGTAATGAATGTAAATTTGAACCAAATTAGTTATTTTCTGTTATTTATTATGTGAAAGATTTTAACTCCAGATTTGATGCTGAAAATAAGTTAGATTGGAAATAATATCATTGGCCACTAAGGTTGAATGCTTGCAACAGTTTAGGGTTTAATGGGAAAGAAAAAAAAGTAAAAGTTATTTAAAAAGGAAATGACTTAACATTGAAGTCTTGTGGTTGTTTACGTTAAGCACATGATGTAGTATTTAAGTAATGTCTGAAGAAGTCTCTGGATGAGATGAAAGTGCTTACATTTGTTGAATGCATTTTTTTGTTGTTTATTAAATCGATGTTTTATTTTGAATTTACGTTTTTACAACTGTTATCTAGTGTTCGTTTGGCAGCTATCTTTGTAGAGTTACTTTTCTTATCCTATTCACCTTTGGCACAAGTAATAGTGCTGAGATAACAGGTGCTGATAAACCAATTCTCAAAAACAATTTCTTACATAGACAGTTTATCCTTTTCATATAACTCTGCCAAGATCCTCCCAAAACTTTCAGACCTGAATAAAGTATAATATGTTAGGCTTCCATGAGATACCTCCCTGCTTCAAGATGTTTTTTCATTATTCAGCAATTCTATTCTGAGTTGCTTCAAGGTATACATTTGTAGAGAGATGTTCACCATTTGATCACTGCTGCAATAACCTAAGCTATGGGTTATATCTTCCCTATGATATAACAGCCAGAGACAGTTTTAGTGGCACTTTCCATGTGTCCAGACCAGGAGAGCTGGAAAAGAGTAGGTAGAGTATCAGTGGTCTAGGCACCAAGCCCTTCAGAACGTTCCTGCTGCCATAGAGCACTCCTCTTGAGGGTTTTGAGGATCGATGGTCATCAGTCATTTCCCCATTGCTCTGCAGATAAGTTTGCTTTGGGAGAAAAACTTCCCCACTTTATCTATTTTTAACAAAACAGTACTTTTCTGAAAGAATTGTTTTCATTTTGTTAGGCTTTGGTGTTTTTGAGACTATCATGGGACATTCCGTTCAAATAAATGGATGTATGTTAAGTTCCTGTTTTATGCCTAAACTTTTGTTTTAAACATATTTACTTTATTTTTAAATGATAATAAGTTTAAAATATTATTTTTAGGGGCTGGGAAAAGTGTGGTTTGTGTTTGTCACTCTGTATTTTTTTAAGAAAATAATGCTTTTGTGGTACTTACCTTTTACAGATAATTACCAGTTTTGATTACTGCACTTCTGGCTTCTTTCTCAGCTTAACCATGCAACAGCATATCAGTTCCTTGGTTCTTTCTTCCTCCAGACATAAGAAAAAGAAAATTGTTAAATAGCCTTTACCAGTTCATCAGGCTGCTTCCTTGCCTCAATCATAAATGGGTGACCCTGCAGTGGCCAGTTCAGGTTCTTCAGATCATTCATCTTTTTTTCCTGGTTTCCTTTACTCAACTCTTGTCAGTCACCAGGGACTGAGAGTTAGATAAATCCTCTACAATTGTTGGAGTGTCCTCTGTGGGCATGGCTGAGCCACTCCTGTTGATCTCCGAGGATAGAGCGGGGAATGCTTCTCTTGCTTGGCCAGACTATGATGCCTGTTCCACTGGGTAATGTCCCTGACATGAATCAGGGTGGGTATTCCTGTCACAAAGAAGCAGAAAGTTAAATAGGTATTTTCTTCTGTCCCTGTTCCTCTCTCTATAGGGAAGATTTATTGGACTTCGCTTGGGCTCAGAACCCTCTTAACCCTTCACATTCTGCATCTACTGGAAAGAAAAAAAAAAGAATTCTTCAGTTTCTGAAGATTCCCATTATGATGAATAATGAATAGAATTTGAGGGAACAAATTTAATTATTTCTCCTCAGGCAACAGATTCTCACTCTGAGAGTATTTCTTCTGAGTTTCCCTGAGACAAATTTTCCTTTTCTAAAACCATCTCTGGAATGGATCGATATTTTCAGTGGGAACAAAATGACATTCCAGTTTCTTTGACAAATTGTATCATTTATTATAATTGTAATTTCCTCTACTTTTACCACCATTGGGAGATGCTTGTATTACACCCTTCAACATGCTCAACAACCAGCCTGCAGTCCTTAAGAAGGCAGCTAGACTGTATAAGGTTCCACAGTCTTACAAATGCTTAAATTCTTACCCCAGATCTGATCACTGCAGTGATTTCCTTGTCAAACACTTCTACAGCTGAATAATTAACAAATGATAATACCTCTCCTTCTGACAAAAATGAGAAAGTTTTTGATATATTTTAAAAAGAATATACTCTTCTGCCACTTATTAACTGTCAAGCTCACATGTTAATGTTTTTTATTGCTTTTTCTGAAAATATGTGAAGCATAATTGCCAGTTTGTCTAAGGATAAATCTTCTCTTAATATTAGTTAATTTATTTATTTATTTATTGACATTCGATTATCAGGAAAGTTCAATAGAGTAGAACCCCATATTCAGTGGAGGCCCAGGGAGAAAAGCTCCAAATGTTTACAACACATTTTAATAACAATAATTTTACAATCTTCAAAAATAAAACAAAAACATCTGCAGTTTAAATAATTATATCAAATTAGACATAATATAAGAACATTGGTTTAGAAGCGATATGAGGTATATGACAATCATTTAATATTTAGAGAAACTTTAGACAGTTTGTAGAGAAGTTAAAGGTAAGTTAGTCTAATACAAATAGGAATTGCAATATGAAGTGAGGGAAAAACAGGCTTATGGTATATTTAGGGAGAAAGTCAGGGTGGAGAATTAGCAGTGAGGAAGTAACTGAAGAAGGGAGAGTAAGGTGGTATAAGGAATGAAAAGGTACTTGTTCACATTTAGGAATATAGTTTATCCTGGTTTTGAGCAAGAAACATTTAACTAGGAAGTTTTTCAGAGTGGTTTTGAAAGTTAGGAGGGAGGGTATAAACCTAATGAATACAGGTAATGAGTTTGTTTTCAGTCTCTTCCAACTAGGAGGCACAAGGCTATTTAGGATATTTAGAAAAAGTTTATTGAATTCAATTGCAGCACTATCTAAGGGGAAGATTTTTAGAAATTCCAGTTAATAGATGATAATGTAATAATGAACATTTCTGGCTTAAACCTGGAAAGGATATGTGTTCTTTTATTAAATATACTGTTTAACTGGATGTGTGAGATGTCTAGTTTTATACAACAATGAATCAAACACATAAACACACAAAGACATACACGGAGGCTCTGAGCAAAAATTTACCTAAACAGCAGAGGCCTCCAAAGCAGACACCCAAGCAACCGCCACCTCATGACACACCACAGGCAACACATAAAACACAAAATCAGTGTGCAAAGCAGTCACAGCCCTTAAGGCCAAATACAACACCAAACATACTTGTCATAGGTGACTCCATAGTCAGACACACTGACGTCCCACTCACCAGGCTGAACAAGGAGAGGGTCACAGTAAGCTGCCAATCGGGCGCTAGAATCCACCACATAACACAAGCACTCGGGTCACTCCACAGCAAGTACAAATATGACACAGTCATTGTCCATGCTGGTGTGAACGACCTGAGATGTACCTCCCTGGACTACATGAAAAGAGACATAGAGGAGCTCTCTGATTATGTAGCCCAGGCAGGTATGACCCTGACCCTGAGCAGCATCCTTCCTTCACCAAGAATGATGCCACAACATAGAGACAAGATGATCAGCTTTAACAATTGGCTAAATTTCTGGTGTCATTCAAAGGGGATCCAGTGTCTGTCTGCCTGGGATGACATGCTTGACAAGCCACGCTGCTTCGCAAGGGACGGCTTGCACCTGTCACCCCTGGGATTCCGGATATTGGCTAAGGCTCTTGCCACCCCCATAGTGCCTTTTTTAGGCAAGGCTCAAATTCTAAACCTACCACCCTAGAAAACAAAAATGGGAAGAAACTAAGGGTAATGTTGCTCAATGCCAGAAGTCTAAATCTCAAAATGCACACACTCGAGGCCCTTCTCAGTATGGAGAACATCAATGTCTGTGCTGTGACTGAAACCTGGTTCAAGGCTCCTGAGAGCACCCCAGCACTATCAGGTTTTACCTCATATCATGCGTTCTGGCCCCAAAACCCGGACCACACCACAAAAGGAGGGAGTGTATCCATATTCATCAAGGATACCCACACCTCCAGGTTGGTGGCAATGCACAAAGCATCGGAAACCATCCAGGTGCAATTAACCATAGGCAAAACTGCTCTACAATTTGTAGCATGCTACAGGCCACCCTCTCAAACTCAGGAACCCCACACAGCCTTCCTGAAGACACTGGAGGGTATAAAAGTATCTCCAAACATCATTATATTGGGTGACTTCAACTACCCGAATATAGACTGGGAACATTACTCAAGCCCAAACTTTCTAGCCCAAAGGTTCCTGGAGTTCATAAATTCAAATGCCATGGAACAACTAGTCACCGTTCCCACAAGAGGAGAAAATATACTAGATCTCATCATCACAAACATGGGGACAAAATGCTCCACACCGAAGTATATCCCTCATTGGTGAGATCAGATCATAAACTAATCTCACTGGATATCCACATCCTGCCCCACCCCAAACAAAAGACCACAGTGAAGAACTTCTCTAAAGCAAACTTCACACTACTCAAGACTGGTGTGGTATCCTTCAAGGCCCCGAGCCAGTGGAAACCACAACCCAAGCTGCGGAAGCCCTTACAAATGCCTTCTACGAACACCTCCAGGACTGCATGGATCAGGCAATCCCTAATAAAACCAAGACTCTTTCCACCAAGGGCAAACGTCCAGTCTGGTGGACCCCAGCCATAAACAAACTTTACAATAAGAGGAGAAAGCTGTTACATGATAGAGCAAAATCCATAAAAGAGAAGACACCTTTGATCATTATTAGTAAAAAATACGAGCACTCATAAAATCATCCAAGGCCAACTTTGAGAGAAAAATTGCCCTAGATTCAAAAGACAATCATAAGGCCTTCTTGAGCTATGTTAGAAACCTGGGTGGAAACTCCCAGATATGCTCAGAATTAGTCCAAAATGATACAAAAATCACTGAACCCACAGACATTGCCAACATACTGGCAGACAGGTTCAGTGAAAACTTCACCCCCCTCCCCCAAAAGGAGAGATAACTATCCCAGCGGAGTGCAGCCTCCCAGACATCTCCAATGCACAGGTGAAAGCTGCTCTCTCTAAAGCTAAAAACACAGCATCCATGGGACCGGATGGTGTCCACGGCTGTGTGCTACACGAACTCAATGAGGAACTAAACCCGCACATAAGGCAGCTGTTTAATCTTAGCCTTACCACAGGATACATGCCCAAGGAGTGGCGTACGGCAACTGTGGTCCCACTCCACAAAGGCGGTGCCTCTACGGACCCTGGTAATTACCGCCCCATAAGCTTAACAAGCCTGGTCTGCAAAGCTATGAAGAGGATCATAATGGAACTCATAAACAAAGACATAGGGGACTTGCAGACATTGGACCCGACCCAGTTTGGCTTTGTCAAGGGCAGATCATGCCTTTTGAACTTGGTCGACTTCTTCGAAACAGTCACCAAGGCCATTGATGAGGGAAAGGCAGTCCATACAGCCTACCTTGACCTTGCAAAAGCTTTTGACACAATACCTCACTCGGGTATTATACAGAAACTTACCAGCTTAAATGTAAACCCATATGTCACAAGATGGGTTGCAAACTGGCTAAAGGACAGAACCCACAGGGTTAGAGTAGCTGGCGCCATGTCAGACTCCAAGCCGGTTACAAGTGGTGTCCCACAGGGCTCAGTCCTTGGCCCCCTGTTGTTCAGCATCTACTTCTCAGAAGTACAGGCTAACATAGGAGGACTATGGCTGACAAAGTTTGCAGATGACTGCAAACTGGGAGCCATAGTGGAAAGTACATCGGACACAGATATCCTTCAGAGGGGTCTCACGGAAACTGATAGCTGGTGCCAGAGCCATGGCCTGAAGTTAAATGCCAAAAAATGTATAGTCATACCCTTCGGGAAAAACAAGGTAACCCCAAGCTACCATATAGGTGGCAATCCACTAAGCACAGAAGAGGTTATCAGGGACCTGGGGACCCAGGTTGACAGTGGCCTTTCTTTTGACACTCACATTGCTAAAGTGGTTAGAAAAGCCTTCTACATTGCCCACCTGATCATGAAGGGATTCACATCCAGATCAAGTGAGGTCATTGTACCCCTGTACTCTTCACTTATCAGACCAATGATCGAGTACAATGCCCCATTCGGGATGTATCTCACCCGACACCTGCAGCAATTGGAGAGACCCCAAAGTTCCTCACCAAAAGGATAAAGGGACTCCAAAATCTGTCATATGCTGCCAGACTGAAGAAACTCCAGCTCTATTCAGTCGCATACCATCTGCTCAGAGGTGACCTGTGCCTGACATACAAGGCCATGTCCAACCCGGAATTAATGGACATGCTCCACCTCAAAAAATCCAAATCTACCAGATCCACTAGAGCAAGTGACTTAAACCTTAGCACTGATATAAATAGGACATGCTGGAGGGATAGATTTGTCACCCAGAGACTCCCTATGTTGTGGAATAAAATCCCAGTCCATGTGAGGCAGAGCACCTTGCTGGCTCTGTTCAAGAGAAATCTTGACCAGTGGATGGGAGATCATAGGTTTACCCCGGGAATCATCTCTGTGTCACTGCTGGACAGAGGCACAACAAACTAATGGGCACAGTATTTTTTAACATAAGGGGTGGCGTAAGCCACAAAAACAATGGGCTAGGCTTATAAATGCCTTAGGGCAGATAGCCTAGTATAAACCTATGAACCTATGAACCTATACATTGGGAGATAATCACTGAGTGAGTCTGACATTGTACCTCTAGTGGAGTATTTGCTAAGGTCTGATACTAGGATCCAGTCTGATAGAGAATTTGATGTCTTGCTATAATGTGTGGGGCTATTAATTAGTTGTGTAAAACCATATAAGATCATACTAAATATAGGGGAGTTAGAGTTTATGTCCACCCAACTGACATTCACATCACCTAGTAGTATTTTTTCTTGTGGAAATGTTATAGATATCCAATATAGGATATCTTCCAGTATAGCTGTATTGTCACCAGGAGGGATGTAGAGGACATTAATATATATTTGTTTATTATTGTTTATTTTGAGGAAAGCAATAAGAAGCTCTGCTGAACTGAATTTTGGTGTTGGTTTGCTGTAAGGGGAAATGTGGTAAGTATTTGAAAATATTAAAGCAATACCACCACCTTTCCTATTTATACAGCCAGGGGGTATAACTTTGGATTCCTTTATGCTGGGTTTACGCCAAGTTTCAGTTACAGCAAGAACATCAGGTTTATATTGGGCAATCCAGTCATGTACTTCAGCAGTTTTATTTCTTATACTTCTGACATTGATTGCAGCAAACATTAGATTGCCAGAGTTGGGGATTGCTTGTTATTGGGTTACAGAAGTGTGTGGGAGAGAATTATCTTTGTGCTCATTGTGATAGGTGGGGTCCGGATTAGGGTGTATATCTCCTCCTCAAATATTTTAGTATGTTGGGGAATTGTACATACTTGTTTTTGAAGAGGATTCTCACACTTCATTTTGTTTTGGTTTGAGTTGAAGTGCAATTAATTAGCCTCTATTTGGAATAAAGGTGAGGGGCAATATTAAATTGGTTTGGTGGAATGTGTGGAGACTGTAAAGAGGAAGTATGGATAGATGGTTGGGACAGAGCTGGAGAGATGTGAGATAATATTGAGTCATGGCAGGAGGAAAATGGCAAAGTAGGAGGAGAAGAATAGAGGATAAGCTGAAGAACAGCATAATTAAGTACAGGAATCTGTATTTTATAGATGAAGGTTGTGGGCAAGTAGGAATGAAGAAGGAAACAAGAAATTGCAGGACAGTAGGAGATTCAGTGATGATGAATTCTGAAATATGGAAAAGGATATGTAAGGAAAGAAGTATTTTCTATGAAAGAGGAGAGGTATGTTGTCCTGATATCTTCTCTGGAATGTAACGAATAAAGGAGTATTAAAAATAGAGTACAATAAAGTAGTCAAAATAAGAAGAAACCAGACAGTCTATTAAGTGTTCTTATGACTCAGCCAGTACATCTTCCATAGCAGTAGTTACTGAGTCTGTTATGGGAAGATTTGCATGGTTACATTCGCAAAATTTGCCTGCAGATATAAATGCTGAAGTTTTGAATTCTCCCCATGATAGGGAGGTTGCATTTGGAGTATTTGCTGCTGGGGTCCTGATAAAATGTGATCACAGAGGAGAAGTGACTCAAGGAGTGATTCAGATTTTTTAGTCTTCTTTCTCCAAGTTTGTTACAGGTTTCATCCTTAATACAGGATAATTTTATAAAAAAATGGAAAGGGGTCTCTAAAAAGAAGGTACAGCTTCTCAGAAACAAGGATAGTCAACCAAGTCTAAATACCTACCTAGATTTCTCTCCTTGGCAACAAATAATCTCAGACAAATTGGTACGGAGAGTTATCCATCAGGGGAACAGATGTCACAGGGAATCTCTACCTCCTTTTCAGAGGATTCCTTCTCATCTCCCTGTTCAAACGTCTTTATTTATTTCCCCCTGTGATTCAACATTTGCTGGCTCAAGGAGTAATAGAACTTGTGTGTCTCTCTCAGCTACAGGGAAAAGATGCTTTGTTTAATTGTGTTTCTGGTACCAAAGAAAGAAGCTTCTTGGACACCAGCCCTAGATCTTTTTTCTCTCTAGCAGTTTGTGAAAGTTCCAAAGTTGAAAATGCCATCCTTTCACAACCATTTACCTTTTATTCCCTCTTGGTAACGCTATATTGAAATGATGTGCATCACCATATTCCTAAAGCTACAGATTTCAAACTATTCTGTGTCTGCATTACCCTTTGGGTTAGCCACTGCTCCAAGTGTGCTCACAAAGCATCTGGCTCCACTGCTAGCCTACTGTGGACTGCAAGGTATTCATACTTTTCCTTATCTAGACAGCTTGCTTATCCTGCCATAGTCTTTTTCACAGTGTTAGGAATCTCTCACTTGGTTAAGAGATCTCTGCAGATGGGTTTTCCAGGAGAACATTTAAAAACCTTGTCTTATTCCATCTTACAGGATAATATTCCTGGAGTGTCTACTAGATACATCTCTTCAAAGAGCTTTTCTCCCACAGGAAAAAAGTTGATCCATATACAAATCTATTCTTGAGTTTTCTCCACACAGTTGAGGACTTCAGTAAGGGAATTTCTTAGGATTTAAGGATTCATGGCATCCATGATTCTCATGATTCCTTTAGGCAGACTCCACATTAGAAAGATTCAGTGGTATTTAAATTCTGTATGATCCCAATGTCAAAACCCTCTGACTTTTTAAATCCCAGTTTGGGGATTTATAAGAAGGGAGCTGCTTTGATGGAGAGACCAGTTTTCTATGTATTCAGGATTCCCATTTTCCCTTGCAGCTCCATATCAGCTTGTAACAGATTCTTCAGACTTTGCTTTGGAGGCTGTGGCTTTTGGGGTAAAAGTGCAGAGTATTTGGAACAAAAGAGACACACCAAAACACAAACATCAAAGAGATGTTGGCATTAATAAATGCAATAAACTCTCTCAATCATCTGTGATGCTTGGTACCTCTAGAAATAGTCATAGACAATCAGTGAGTGTGATCATTACAAAAAAAAGGGCAGGGGGTAACCTCTGCATCTGTAGTGCAGCAGCGTAGATACAGCAGCAGCAGAGCAATTCAATATCAAGCTTCTTTTGCATTTTCACTTTAACAAAACAAAACACAAATGCAGACAATGCAGACAAGCTGAGCAAGTCCTCCAAATTCAATCTATGATGGAATCTCTCTTTGTAGGAACAGATTTATTTAACACATCATTCCTCTATTCAGATCTGTTCAAAAAAAAAAAAAAAAAATGAAAATTCAGTCCAGAAACAGATGCAGTCTCTCATTAGTTCTGTTTCCTGGTAGCCCTGTAGGCTTGATTAAAGATTCTGATGGGACTTCTGGTGCAGAGTTTTTATTTTATTTAAAGTTTTTCACAAAAAAATCAAGGGCCTAAATCACAAAATCTCTGCAGACTGTTTTAAAACCTTATCCCTCTTCTTACTATCATACATGCTACTAAGAGGTAACATCTGCTTCTCACACAGAGCCTTGGCAAATCCTATCCTGTACTGGGTCTATATTACCAGATCGAACATTTAGGTTTTTGAATACCTAAACATCGAACCGGTAATATCGAAATCCAAAAACCATGAATGGCTGCTTTCCCACAGGGAAAGAATTCCCTTGGCCGTAAAAAAAAAAAAACTTTTAAACCCAATTGAAGTACAGGCTTAACTCCCACACTCTCCTCAATGTGGGGGCAGCCACCTACACCCCCAACTAAATATACCAACTCCAAGATCGCTCTACATTGGACAAAAGGAAAAAATCCGCATAACTGCCAAGGGAATTCTTTCCCTGCTTGAAAGCAGCCAATCGCGGTTTTTGGATTTTGATATTACCAGTTTGATGTTTAGGTATTCGAAAACCTAAATGTTTGATCTGTTACTATAGACCCTTCTGTACTATTACACATTCACAAGTCCAATGGTAGAGTGAACACCTACTCAAGGGTGCTCAATCTCTTTTGTAACATAAATAAAACATGTTGGAGGGATAGGTATGTGTCACAGAGAATACCACTTCTATGGAACCGTCTTCCTCTCCACATAAAGCAAAGTATTTCTTTGACTCTAACTTAACTTCGATGAATGGATTGGGAATTGCAAATTCATTCTCAGTTTATTATGCATGTCCCTCATGGATAGGGGCAACAAGTAAATACCTCAATATATCCTTGTTCTGCCCAACTCTGGATTATTCTAATGCAAAAGGGCCATAAGGGCTAAAAACTACAAAGAGAATGTAAAGAAGGCTTCTTAAGATCCTCACAGATCAATAGCCTATTAAGTACTTAAGAAACTATGAAACTATAGGTTAGGATATTTTTCTCTGTAGATGGAATTCTATGAACTTTCTGAACTGAAAAAAGTATTTAAATGTTGGCAATCTAACCAATCTTATTCAAGTTGTATTTATTTATTTTATCCTCTAAATGTATAACATTAACCCATGTTAGTTAAACAACTGAACATTTAAGTAATACCAGAGCTGCAGCTACATATGTCATTTGGGCACCCTGAAGACTCCCCTAGTTAGTAACATCTCCCTCTGAAGCACAGTTGAAGATAAAAAACGTCCCCCAGGTAAAGTGATACTAAGTTTTCGTGTAATAAAAAAACTCTTTCATTGTCTGTGTCATCTTAAGATACCTTTCAGCAACTGTAGCAAAGAACTGCATTTCTTCTTTGCTGTAGCCCCTTCCACACATGTTCATTAGGTAGCTGCAGTCTCAGTTGTGCTTGCCTATATAAATAACCACACCGTGTCCACTCAGAGCCGAGAGGGCACCCAACAAAAATAATAACACCACTGATTTGAGGAGGATGATCAGCACCTCTCCTATAGCATTCAGCATGACTTCTAACAGCTTGTGCCTGGGGCAGCCTCCCCTTTTACCCTACACTAGCTATGGCTCTGGATAACGCCATCTTGTATCCTTCTTCTTTGAAAGCACAGGCTGTAAGGCTAAATCTTATTATGATGTTTCCAGGAAAAAATAGAAACTCAATGCTTTAAAGGAACATATTTATAAATTAAATGATTTAAAGTTTTTAAAATAATATTAACATAATGATTTAAAGTTTTTAAAATAATATTAACATAATTAGAATCTACTAACGAGTAAGCTGATAACTGTAAGTAATTTGCTAGTATGTGTATCATTGTACTGTTTTTTGGAATTTTGAGGGATTTTGAATGTTTTAATATAACATATGGCTAAGTGTATATTCCCAAATAGCATAATATTTAGGGTCAATCCACTGTACAGCTGTTTTTTATATTATTTTAAATGCTACTCTTAGCTTGGTAGGAGACCATAACATTAGAAAAAATTGTTGATCTGGTTTATATATGGCTTTAGATGGTTTGACAAAATAGTTTGAAAATGTATATCAAAGCTTAAGTGAAAGGTTTTCTATTTGGGAAGCTGATGAAAACTGTGAACATATATCTGGTGAAGGCATCTGCTTCAAGTGTAAGCCAAGAACTTCTAGAAAACATGCAAGTTAAGACTGCAAATGAAAGAATTGTGTGTATTTCAATACATTAGTGGAAAATGTTTATGAAAAAAGTCACAGTTTATATTTCAACTCAGAATGTTAATTTATCTAAATTTGAAATAATACCTATTACACTGAATGTTTCGTCTGAAGACAGCTTTGAAGAAACAGTTGCTGATAGGCTGTGAATCACAGACAAATGTCCTTGATTTAAATGAGTTAGATGATGGTTAATTTACAGGTTTATATTGCATCTTGGCATTTATGCTCTGTGACTATTTCCATAAGGGTGTTTGCTGAATACTCCCCTTTGTTCCTATGTTCCAAAGACACGCCATATGTAAATTGGCACTCCTCCAAATTGCTCATAGATGTATCTGTGTGTGTGTGTGTGTGCATGTTTGCACATTCTCTGCAGGACAACATGCTATTGAAGATTAGTTTCTCTGTTTGCATTAGTTTAGTAGTAGGCTTGGCCCTAGCTCTCTCACAGACCTGAAATGGATAAAGCAGTAGTTAACTACATCTGAACAATTGATGTTTGCTCTATGTACCTTGCCCAGTGACGATAACATATCTTTTAACATCACTGAGTATATTTTTACTTAAAATGTCACTATTTTTAGAGAGCCATATGAAAGCATGAGTGGATGGAGCTGCTGCTGTAGGTACCAGTTTGTAGGAGGTTCCAGTGGCAGAATTTTTTGTTTTGTTTTTATTTTAGCTTGTTTACCCTTCCTCACCCCTTTGAACATTTATGAGGATATAGATCCTCACACTCTCCCCATTATGGCTCATAACCTAACAATTTCCTGTCTGTCTCTCCACTCTAACCATGTAAAAGATAAAAAAAAGTTGTTAGGTTATGGCTTGAAAACTTAATTCTTAGTCACTGTAAAGTGCAATGTGAAATGTCATATATCCAGTCAGGACCCTACTCATCAGGCATCTCAAGAGAGAGCTTTGTCAGCAAACAATACCATTGTTGGTAACAATGTGTATCTCTGCTTGCTTTTCAATTCAGTAGAAAATTAGTCTTTGAGACATTTTAATTTTATATCACAGCTCCACTCAAAGAACAGCATGAATGTTAACAGTGTGTGTGACATGTTTTTAATAGGATATTTTATTTCTCCATTGGTATAATGGACAAGGCAAAATGCACCCTCCTCCCCCATCCCAACCAGCAATGCCAGAATAGGGCTTATCAGGCCACTTTTTTTTTTTAATTCAACAAGTTCAGTGTTAAATGTTGGGCCTCATGGCCATTTTAAAATGCTGTGTCTTGATTTATGTCACAGATTTTTTCCAATGGTGCTGTGCTTGTGTGAATGCGTCTTTGTGCGGATCCCTATCAGATGATCGAGTTTTCAGAAATTTGAAATTCATATGGTCAAGACCATAGGATCAAGTTTTTGAAAACTCTAAGCTTTTAAATGGAGATCACAGTACAGCAAGGATCAGGAAATGTACCCTTTTCTTCATTGTAGTGCGATCTCAGAGTTGGTATATATAATTTTCAGGGAGGGGGTGAGGGGGGATTACTCCCTTGCATAAATCTAAAAAAGATAGATTTTTGTGGTTATTTTTTTTTTTTTGATGTTCAAGTTTTTGGAAACTCAATCACATGGCCTCATCTGTGTGAATTTCGAGTTTCTGAAAACTCAGTCATCTGACATAGATCCATGAATAAATATGTGTGTGTGTGTGTGTGTGTGTGTGTGTGTGTGTGTGTGTGTGTGTGTGTGTGTGTGTGTGTGTTAATGGTAAATTTTCTCTCTCTAAAAAATGCAGTCCTGATTGCCATAGCCTGATCAATCCCATCCCACATAGCCCAGCTTCAGTCAGAGTACAGTGCAGGTATTTCAGAATAGCGCTTGTAACTGCAGAGTATTGCTATAGTAACAGTGAATGTTCCATCCTATAAAACGTAGGGTGTGGTGTCACATCTCCAGTCACAACAGTACTACAATGCCAAATGTCATTTTCCAGAATTATTTAAAAACACTTTGTGTTATATCTCTGTTTCTCTACAATGCAACACAAAATGTCAGGACTGGGCCCAACTGGAACAAACTGAACAATTCTAGTCAGAGAATTACACTGTAAGTAACACACACCGAGCCTTACAATGTTTACAGCTGAGGACGGGAGATGGGGCCTGGATCTAAATTACCCTGGGCAGCAAACTCCCTTGCCATACCAATGTGACTTAATTTTGTAGTGCTTTTGTCACTATATATTTTTTCATTTTCATGAAAAATTATCTTGTGTTATTTTACTTCAATAGCAACAGGTTCTCCTGTTCGATTCTCGGCGGGAGCGCCTTCTGTGTGGAGTCTGCATGTCCTCCCCGTGGTCGAGTGGCATTCAAAAGACATGCATAGAATGGACGTGCCTTCGCTGAAGGTTGGGCTTCGTGCTTGCACCTCGGCACCCGTAAAAAATCTACTGCCAATCATTAGCGGATCGGAGTTCCGCTGTGGTGACCCCTAACCTGGAAAAGCCGAAAGAAGAATAACATTATTGGATTAGCAAACTTCTTCAGAATAAGTTTGAAAGAAGTTTGCTGACAGAGCAAAAACGAAATCTTTAATAATATTAAATCTTTTTTTTTTTTACTACTTCTTGTTGTTTTTTCTTTCGACTTTAATTTTCTAGTTTAGTTTGAGTTTATTATTGGATTGTTTGTTAAAGAAGAAATGGGTGACTGGGTTTTTCATTCTGTTGTGAGTCCAGATTGTAGGTTTAGGCAGTAAGCTTCACATGCGCTTCCTAGTGAAAGGACACACCCCCTTGCAAACCGAGAATAGATTGGTTAGTTTCTGACTGCAATAGTTCCATATCTGAAGGCAAAACTTGCAAGGATGCAAGATATTGGACTAGCTATGAGTTTCTGTTGTTTGCAATAGTAAATCATTTGGCTTGTCATTTAACTACTATTTACTGAAACATATCAGTAAAATTACATGACTTTTTTAAAAGGCATAACATATAATGGAATATAAATAGAAAAAAAAAAGATCAGGTATCTGTTACATTTTAACTTAAATCAAACTGTCAAATAAATGACTGACTTATGAACAATTTGCTTGTCAATAATTTGATTGCTATATAGATAGTGGCAGTCCCTTGCATTGGCCAAAGTATAAGACACTGGTGTTTAAAGATTCTTATTATAAACTGTATACCATGCCAACATTTATTTACAGAGTATTTCTTCATTTCATTCAAAAGTGTATTATCATCTCATAGCTTTACTCCTCTGATGTACCTACTTACAGTATATATAATTTGTAGCACTCAGTTGACTGTACTCATGCCCTATGTAAGCACTCTGCATATGACTATAGTAAGTATGGTTTTCATTTGTATATATGATGTTTTATTTGCTGTAAAACTGATTTAATTGTGGAGCTTTTCTTCCCAGGCATGAGCTGAAAAGGCATTATTGCCCAGCTGGACTTTCCAGGTAAAAAAAATGTCAAATAAATAAGTACATTAATGAATTAGTTAATTAAAACACTAAACTTGAAGACTGGGTAATTTGATAAGGGCATACAGTAGTATGCGGCACACTTCCCTGCTGCCACTCACTTGTGTTGGCAAGTGCTATAATTCCTACTAACTCAATTCCTGTACAGTTATACAAGACCAACTATCCCTTGGAGAACCCTGCCCCAACCCTAAAACATTTCATCCATTCCCTAAACCTAAACTCCCGACTTGTCCCTCTTCCTTACCCTAATCCCTCATCCCCTCTATTTGTTGTCATAAGCTAAAATATCTCTCCCCTCCCTGACCCTAATCTCCTGATCATTCCCTAAATGTAAAATCTCCTCCCCCCACTAACCCTGACTTTACATTAACTCCCAATTACTCCCTAAACCTTAAAAACCCTTCCAAACACTAACCTTTTGTTAACTCCTAATCACTCCCTAAATCTAAAGCCCCCTAACCCTAACCTTCTGATCTCCTCTGTTAACCTAAAATCTTCCCTCCCCTCCCTAAATCTAAAGTCCCCCTCCCGGCTCTACTTCCCCATTTATCATTTCCATAATGAGACCTTGATTATATCTGACTGCTGCGATAGCTGTGTCCCTGACTCATGTTCAAGCTTGAGGACCTGTTTGGACACCTAATCTATTAAAGTTACAGCTGTTTGAGTCCCCAGTTGTGAGTCAGTGGAATTCAAACAGATAAGGCTCAACCAGTTGTAATATTCCCTTTGATGGGTCTATTACAATAGACTGTGTACCATTTGCTTGCAACACACTGAGGTTATAGCCATTGCAGGCCCTAGCAGCAAATCAGCAGAAAGCAGAATAGATTATTTCTTAAGTCTAACATCAAATGTAAACCATACAAAATTATCTTAAATAATTTCTCTTCTTTCAGATAACAATATTGTGTCTATGTAACCAACATATGTGGAGAAAAATCTTCTAAAATCACATATTCAAAGAAACAACCATTCTGAAAAATTCAAACTCCACAACATATGTTAAGAATAATTTAAAATGTTATTTATGCTCTAATCCTTTTTGAAACATGTCATCTCAATCAACAGGGAATGACCTCAAATTGCATTTACAAACATGCAGACAAACAGCTAATAGGGTAAAAAAAAAACAAATAAGAAGCCGAAACATTAATTACTCAATTCTATACCAAATATAATCAAATAAATTGTAAAACCAAAAACTTAACTAAAAATGTCAGCAGTCAAAAGCATAAATAAACTGCTTTATGGAATAAACAGTTGTAATACCTGTAATGGATCTGCCCACCCCACTTCCCAACTTTAATTTCCCCTAATCATTAACCCCTCCACCCTCTGCAATAACCACTTCTTCAATCTCCCCATTATACTCTAATGAGACAGTCAGCTACTGCACCCAGTCCTCTCTCTCAATCAGATGTCCTTCTTTGCAAAAACAATTTATATATATATATATATATATATATATATTTCAAAAATATTTCTCATTTGTCTGTGTCATAAATGTGTTAATTCACATTCTTTTTATTGTATCATACAATGTATTTCCTTGTGAATTTACTGTATTGTATGCTGTATTTTTCTCTAAAACTGATTGCTTCATATTGTTTCTCTGTAAATTTTTTTCGAGCTGTTCTCCCCCGGCCTCCACTGAAAACACACTCTTCATGGCTCAGTGGACTTCCCCGGTTATCAAACTGAAATAAATAAATAAATACATTGTGACTCAGTTCATCATTATGTAAAAGGCTGCTGCAGCTGAATGGGATTTTTATTTGCTCCTGCACCCTTTACATGGGAGATACCCACCCCTCTTACTTTATGTACAATAACTCTATGATCAATATGCCTCAAATTAGGAGAACACCCTGAGATGCCATTATCTTCTGCCATCTAGAGCTGCAGCTTTACAGTTACAAGGATTGCAGTTACAGACCACGAGTATTCAGCACTCACTCACTAGCTTCATAATGTCTTCCCCATAATCTGCTTGGCCCATCTGAGTTTTCTTTGTCAGCAATAATGCCAATTCCCATTATAATCAAACAGTAGGTGTTAAAGTGAATGCTTAGCATATCATTCTGTGTTTAAGGCATTCTGATAAAAAAACAGTCTAAATATAAAAATTTACCCCATGTCACAAAAATGGACAAAAAGAACATGTCTACTGCTAGTGGGGGTTAGCTTTATTGACCTGAATGTACTCATGAAGACTTAAAAAGTAGAAAGTCATGGGCATTCAGAAGCCATGTAGCTGAAAAGCTGGATTGTCCTTTAGGGGGATCATTTGCATGTAACCCATGGGTCTCTACTACTGGAACTTTGGGAAGTTTAAGGTATTATACAGTGAAGACTATAGCTTGGCTGGATCTTTCTTGCAGTTCTTTCTAACACTAATAAACCTGAAATAAGTTTAGCTTTAAGTAGAAACTGTCACAATTTTCTTCCCACATATTAGCTGCTCAAGTGCTTTAAAAATGTTGATTCATAACAAAAGGTACATTTTTTCCTGTTTTGTGCATTGTGCAGTGTTCTTCTTTAATGTTGTTAATATGCGTCAGCTATTTTGGAATCTCCTCCAAAATGCTCATATTGAACACTTATATTTTGCTAAGTCTAGTCTACAAAGTACTGTAACACAATACAGGGTAAACTTTTGAAGAACATTAATCCTGCTAATGCATGGGCTGGGATTCCAGAAATTATAAAGTATGGTGGTTTCGTTATGTGCATGGATGGAACCCTGAGTATGATCCAGATGACCTGAGATAAATAGTCCCAAAGCTGGAAGAATTGCTCTGGGTTAGAAAAGAATGAAGGACTCTGCTTGCTTCTCTTGGAGTGAAAGGGAAAAGGCATGTACTCAGACACATGCTCTCTGTTTGACTTCTTCCCTTGGGAATAGAGAGCCAATGGAAGTGTTTGCCTCAAGTAATATATAGTGCCTACTTCTTCACCCAAGTATGGCTCACCTACATTTCTGTATCCCTTTATAAGTCATTTTACTATACTTTAGGAATAACACAGCTTTAATTTAGTTTTGTATATATGTTGGTGTCTTTTTATACTCCTAATCCTTATACCACACTACTTTCTAGCATCTGGGATTCTTCCCATTTCCTGTATTCCATTCTGCTGTTGAAATGCCCTAGAAGCATACATCTCATTCTGTATCTGTTTGACTTCTCATCTTAATGCCATCATCTGGAATCCTGAGCATTATAAAAGTTTTTCTGAAGGTGACCTTTGATGACCATTCAAAGCTTTAAAGAATCTAGTCAGTATATGCTGATCTTATTATCAGAATACTTCCTTCTCCAATATCCTTGCTAACATTAATGTATTATACATTTATTGCTCCCCTTGTTATGGGTCATTGTAAAACCCATTTGGTATGACACATCTTGTACAAATCCATGAAGCTGTAATATAGTCTTGTACCGGTTATCGCATGCAATGACTTTTAGAGTAAAACAGGTCAAGACAACTAATCACTGCTGCTTTCAAAACATAATACTATGGATCCATAGTTTATATTGCCTCCATTTATTCATAAAAAGAGCTGAGTATATCATTTCAATTACTTCATCAATCACTCTGTTCTTCCCCAACACTTATTTCTGCAGTCTGTAAGTGTTCTAGGAGTACAAATGCAGACTTCCAACTGTCTCTTGGAAAAGTTAGCACCCAAAGCCTCAACTGTTCCTTCCCAATATATTTCCTGCATTTGGTTTTCCAAGACCTATTATTTCCCACTTCTTGTTACAAGAGATCCATTGTAAAAACTTTCCACACCCCTCTAAAATGTACCTTATTAAGCAATCCCAGTTTCTAAAACATACTTTTTTAGGGTGTGAGGATAGGGAATTCATAATATAAAATAGCAGAGGAGCAAGCTGTTGCAACACAGCAGTTACTTTTATAATAATGCAGAAAGCTTTCATCTGCTAATCCTTTATTGCTTCTTCCACCTTCCACTTTCCACTTTGTTCTCTCAGAATTATGGAATACTGCAAGCACCACTCACTGAGGTAATTATCCCTAAATGATGTACTTCATTAACAGACCATATTATGATGATTAATACTTTTAACTCCAATGGAGTACTGAAAAAGTAATATCTGTTTTTCTTTAAATTTACCATATAATCCATATCTTCAGCATATTTTTGCAATAGCTCTCATGTCTTAATTACATAGTATACAGAAATAATAAGTATTAAAAGGATGCTTAGTTTACACATTTTATATAGTAACCCCTGGATTCTCCTGCTGACCCCATACATTAATCGTTAATGGCTCCATGATTAACACAGATAAAAACATGCTAAGTGGAAATCACTGTCATATCTCTCTCCCTCTCTTTCACTCATTGTTTTTCTTTCATTCTCCCTCTATCTCTCTCTCTTTTTGCCCTTAGACTCCTAGTGATCTGTTCATCACACATTGTACCTTTGTGCCATCATGTTTCACTAATCTGAGGCATCTGCCACTCCATAAAACCAAAGCTCTGTAGCATTTCCTAAAGGAATGTCCAATTCATTCCATAAAACCCTCTAAAACATTTCCTAAAGGAACGCCTAATTCGTTCTTTCAAATGCTCTGAAACATTTCTAAAAGGAATGTCCAATTCATTCTATCAAATGCTCTAAATCATTTCTTAAAGAAATGCCCACTTCATTCTTTCAAATATTTGTTTAGCATTAAAGTCCCATCGCAATTGCACATCCCACCTGGAAACAATAGTATAAAATAATGCATGACATAGTCAAATGAAAGGCAAAGCGCTCTCAAACAGAATGACTTGAAATGTGGACAGCTGCTTAGCTGAGTCACACATATATTGTCTTATTTGTAGACTTCATTTTAACATCCATACCATTCCATAACATCATGACATTTTTGGAACTGGTTTCCTTAACTAAGTCTCTTACCTGTTAGCAACCAGCAACATGACAAAGGGAAAGGTAAAAGACATTAAAACTAAATCCAGGATGCACTTTAGTGGAGACACTATCCACTGCTTGACACATATTACATATATTTTCATATTTACAGTCATATTTTCATAACTGAGCGAACTACATGTTGTTGATGGGGCATAGTCTGTAAACCCATCATGTAAAGCCATTACCAAAAGTGTATTAATCCCAAAACTCGAATATGCATTAACTGTATTCGGCATGCAGTAAGCCTACAACTGTCTCAAAGTACAGACCACTGAAATAAAAATATGCAGATTTGCTCTCGTATCCGAACAGAGGACTCATCACTGTCAGATGATTCAGGCAACCCACCGGTTCCCATTACCAAGCAAGGCTACTCTGTTATCACGGACCTTAGTATTCAAAATTCTTAAAGTGGGGTACTGCCCACCTCTGAAAAGAAAACTTCATCCAAAAGATCAAAATTATTCACTTAGAAACAACCAGTATAACAGTCTTACATTGTCAGGGCCTAGATTCCAATTATCCATAAGTGAAAAAGAGTTATCCAAAACATGTTTTTATTTTAGGAACCACCTTCCAAATGAAGTGAGGAGATGTCAAAACCTTAGAGGCCTTCAAGAAAAAATCTTTAAATGAAACATTATTTGAAGAAACCAGTGCTTGTGTTTTCATGATACTGGCTAAGACACTGAGAACTCAAACTTACTCTGACAATCCATATATAATTACATTCCTGTACACACTGAATGCTTCACTTAACTATATTTTTGTAGTGCATAGAATGAATAACAAATTAATTTTTATCATTTATTATTGGTTGTTTGTATACTCTGTTGACCGACTTTAATATACTCATTATATATTGTCTCTTCTTTCCTCTGTACTTGGGTCATAGCTGAAAGTGGTCAGTAGACTAGCTCACTCAATAGTCAAATTGAAAATAAAATAAATAACTAAATAAACAAATAAATAGTATGAAATGTCATGGTATGCAACAGAAAAATAGAATGCCACTGTTCATTTGCAGCATCAGCAGACTTACAAAACTACAGCATAACAGTGTATGAAATGTTACATGATGATGGATAACATCGCCATTGATACTTGTACTGTAAGGTCTACATTTGAGAGATATTGAGCATTGCTTATACCAATAATAATACAAAGTAGAATAATTTTTCATATTTTTGTAAATGATTCAATAAATATGTACTCACAAAGAAATGTCTTAGCATCAAGCAAATGCTCACATTTCTTGAACAAAAGTGCTGCAGACACTCTGGATTCACAGAGATACACTTCACAATGCAGAAAGCCTCTTGTTAAATGGGAGGAATACACTGCAGTGTAAACCCAACATGAATATATGAATGATGACAACCTGCATGGGTAAGCCGTTGGTTGTGTATAAGTGCGGCAATGGGAACAAGCTAATGAGCCACAAACCAAACATTAAGGCGCAGAACTGGCAGCAACTTGTGGAACATGGTAGTGAGCACACACTGGTTGATGTGGATTTTGTGACACCTGATTGCAACAATTGATGCCTGTTGCAGCAGGCTGTCAACAAGTGCCATATAGTAATAACTTACAGCACATTATAAATGTCTGCAGGCAGCATCCAGTCAGCTGGACACTTATTAATTCCATGAAAGGTGAGGAAAGGGGGTACAGGACAATAAAAAACAAGGGAATACAGCAAGCATAGGTACACACAAAAGCAAAACAGGAAGGAAAAGCAAGACATATTTTTTGGGGGGATATGTACTCCATATATATATATATATAATAATAATATATATTTATATATATATAAATAGTTCTATTTGGGATGGCATGATTCATGCACAAGTGGATGTGCCCGTACAGTGCCTTAGTGTAGGATTCTGCAGTTGAACTTCCAGATCCCGTCTGCATGGGTGTTGTGAAGTTTGTCACTTCTGACTTCAGTAGCATGAAGTTGGCTTTGGAGAAGTTTTTTAAGGAGGTTTCCTTACTGGGGGGTGGGGGTGGGATGTGGATGTCAAAGGTGATTTGCTTATGGTCAGACCTGACCAATGAGGGGGTGACCACTGGTGTGGAGCATCTATCTCCCATGTTGGTAATGACCAGGTCTAGCATATTGGAGCCCCTGGTGGGACAATGGATTAGTTGATCCAGGGCATTGGAATTTATGAATTCCAAGAACCGTTGGGAAAAGGAGTTGGTACCCGAGTAGTTTTCCCAATTAATGGCAGAGTAGTTGAAATCACCCAGTATTAGGGTGTTTGGTTGTATCTTAATATTTTCCAGTATGTTTAGAAAGGTGTAGTGAGAATCTTGGGGCATGGTGGGGGATCTGTAGCAAGCTACAATTTGGATTGCAGTCTTACCTAGTGTTAGTTGCACCTGGAGAATTTCAGATGCATTGTGTTGGGCAACTAGCCTGGAGGTGTGAATATCCTTGGTGAATATGGACACTCCTCCACTTTTAGTGTTTCGGTCTTGGTTTTGTGGCCGAAAAGTGTGGTATGAATTGTAGCCTGGTATTGCAGGGGTACTCTCTGGAGCCTTGAACCAGGTCTCAGTTACTGCACTGATATCGATGTTCTCCATTTTTAGGAGTGCCTCGAGAGCGTGCATTTTGAGGTTTAGACTTCTAGCATTGAGTAGCACTACCTTCAGATTTTGCATGCTTGTATCTGTTACGGTGGTGGTTTTATCCTTTGATCTTTGCCTAAAAAAGGCACTATAGGGGTGGCACGAGCTTTAGCCAGTAACCTGAATCCCAGGGGTGATAAGTGCCGACCATCTCTGGCAAAGCATTGTAGTTTGTCGATCATGTCTTCCCAGGCAGACAAATACTGGATCTCCTTTGAATGACACCAGAAGCTTAGCCAATTGTTGAAGTCAATCATTTTGTCCTTATACTGTGGTATCTTTCTGGGCGAAGGCAGGATGCTACTCAGGGCTAGGATCATACCTGCCTGGGTCACATGATCCAAGAACTCTTCCATGTCTCTTTTCATGTAGTGCAGGGAGGTACATCTCAAGTCATTCACTCCAGCATGGACAATGACAGAGTCGTATTTGTACTTGTTGTGGAGTGACTGTAATTTTCTCCTTGTTCAGCCTGGTGAGTGGGACATCAGTGTGCCTGACTATAAAGTCACATATGACTAAAGTGTTGGGTACATTGTCTTTCCTTAGGGGCTGTTGTTGGGTGGCACACTGGTGTTGTGAGCTATGTGTCACTTTGGTTGCGACTGGTGTTTGTTTGCATTTTGGCTTCGGAGGTCCTTGTTGCTTGGGCAGGTTAATTTATTTATTTATTTATTTATTTATTTATTTATTTTATTTCCAGTTTGGTTACCGGGGAAGTCCACTGGGCCAACATGACCCGTTTTCAGTGGAGGCCCGGAGAGAAAAGCTCCAAAGCATTGTACAAAATCTGTTACAATAAAACACAGGAGTATACAAGATAAAATTGTAAAAAGAGTTAAAAAATAAGAATATTCACAAGCATAGTTAGCAGAATTCCTAGAGAGAGATGTTATGGGTTATACAGTTTCCTTTAAGCAATGGTACTGAAGTGTTGAGTGTGGAAGTCAGTTACATATATAAAGAGAGGAATTTTGGATATGCTTGCTTAACATGCACGTTTTGGAAGTAGAAAACTATTCACAATATTTACATTATTTACAGAGTTGATTCATGTGAGCATAGTTGTAGTAATTGTTAGAAGGTTAGAGGGAGTAAAGTTAAGGAGTTATAGGGAGCTTGTGAAGGGTAATAGGTATAAGACTATGGGAGATTGTAGAGAGTTAAAGTATGAAAAGAAGGGACCCCTAAGGTATAAACTTAGAAAGAAGATTAAGTAGGGTGGAAGCAGGTGCATTTCCATTTAGTGGACAGGTATTTGAAAAGCTGGGTTTTGAAGTTGTCAGAGTTAGGAGTGGTTCTTAGTGAGGTGGGAAGGGCATTCCATTTTTTGCCTAGAACATATGAGAGGAGAAGCTGGCCAGCAAGACACTTAGGTTTGTGGATAGCAATTAGATTATGGTGCTCTGATCTGAGTGTTCTATTAGAAATATAAGGGGGAAGGATATTAGCTAGAGCAGGGCATTTTGTAGGATGAAATAGAAGTCTATGTGCTGTGGATAGTTGCAGGTAGC
The DNA here is from genome assembly GCF_019279795.1 of Protopterus annectens. NCBI lineage: Eukaryota > Metazoa > Chordata > Ceratodontiformes > Protopteridae > Protopterus > Protopterus annectens. The sequence continues at coordinate 1,879,618,584 of NC_056735.1, read as the reverse complement.
CAAGGTGGTTTGAAAGTTCGAGCCAATGTAATGATTTAAGGGTGAGTCAGTGGTGGGTGGAATTTTTTGAATTTGTGGCAAATTTAGAGATTTTATTGTAGCAGTTTTCTAGTTTGGAGGTTGTAGAGGCGGACAGGTTGGTTAGGAGAGGAGCCCCGTATAATAAGGAAGGGAGAAGATATGTAGTGGCTAGAGTATGTCTAGTGGAGTGAGAGAGAAAGCGATTGCTCCTATACAACATACCTAGCTTTTGGTGGTTTTTTTTAATATTTAGTTGTATATGTGTGTCGAACTTGAGGTGTTTGTCCACAGTTATGCCTAGGAGTTTTGCAGAAGGCACCACTTCTATGGGTGAGTTAGTTGGCTAAGAACTTTGAAATAATTTTTGTTGAATGAAAAGGTCTTAGAGGGGGGGAATAGTAGGATTTTAGATTTATCTGCATTGAGAGAGAGGTGGTTATGGTGCATCCAGTTTTCTGCTGTGGAGAATGCAGCTTGGGTTTTTGTCAGCAGTTCGGAGAGGTTAGTAGCAGAGCAGATTAAGGTAGAATCATCTGCATATTGAATAATTTTTGTGTCAGGAATAGCAGTGTGAAAGTTATTGATGAAAATGTTGATGTTAAGGGCCTCCACATATGTGGGTTTAGTGTTGCTATGTGTGGGTGTTGATGGTGTGGGTTTTCAAGGGCTATGAGTTGCTTGAGGTATAATGCAGGTGTCAACGTTCTCCTCTTGACTGTCTAGCACAATCTTGGCCAGAGACAGCTTTGCTTCCAGTCTGGCTATGTAAGTGCATCTCTCGCAGGTTGTAGTGTTGGGTGGTAGGAGGAGAGGATTGTCTGTATACATGAGGCAGTTGTGTGTATATATATATATATATATATATATATATATATATATATATATATATATATATATATATATATATATATAGGGTCTAGATTAGAACATCGACTTTTTAAAACGTCAAATGTTCTAATATCGACCCCTGACATCGAACATGCAGAACAGCAAATTTTTTCCAAGGGAAAAAATTTTGCTGTTCTGACACGCATACACACAACACAAACACACCAAACAAACAGCAATCCACATACATACACCTAAAATCCTACATCTAACCGTACACTAAACTGTACACACACCACTAGCTATCCACTTACCTTAACTCAAACCCTAACCCTAAGGTCCATCACTATCGCACACTCACCTCACCTGCGCCCTAACCCTAACTCACCTACCCTGCCATAATCCTCACGTCCACACAATTGCACACTTACCTGGCCTGCGACCTAACCCTAACTCACCTACCCCATGCTCTAACCCTCACGTCCACACAGGTGCACACTTACCTGATCCCAACCCGTAACTTTCCACCACAGTGCTGAATATAGCCAAGCCACAGAAACGGGCAACTGAATTCCTTCCCTAGGAAGAAATTTGGTGTTCCGCAGCTTCGCTATTTTCATAGGGGGTCGATATTAGAACATTCGAAGTTGTGAAACTTCGATGTTCTAATACAGATCCATATATATATATATATATATATATATATATATATATATATATATATATATATATATATATATATTATCTCTGTGTGTGTGTTTGTGTGTGTGTGCGTGTGTGTGTGTGTGTGTGTGTGTGTGTAAATATATATATATATTTATATATATATATATATATATATATATATATATATATATATATATATACATATATATTTGGGTCCATGTCATAACAGTGAAAACTCATAACATTGAAACGCATAAGGTCAAATCCATTTCAGTGGAAACTCATAACACTGAAAACTCATTTCACTTAAAACATTCTCCACAAAAAATATATCCTAAAAACATGTTTTTGCAAGGTGGCAAGCCCCATGTACCCCCCCCCCTTACTTAGATATACTAACTCCATGACTGCACAGCTATGAAAAATGGAAAAAACACACCACACAGTGAATCAGTTTCAACAGTAAACATGGGCATCTACAGATCTGGGGGTACAACATGATGCTGACCATCCCAATTCACACATACTGTGATAGACCCACTACCCTAATAACTCCTGTAATAAGAAACGACACCATCAGATACTTTCTTCTCAGTTCTATATAGTTGTACACTTTATGTGTTTTCTGTGAAATGGGTTCGACCTTTTAAGTTTCAGTGTTATGAGTTTTCAGTGTCATGACTGGGACACCTATATATATATATATATATATATATATATACACATACATACATATGTGTGTGTGTGTGTGTGTGTGTGTGTGTGTGTGTGTGTGTGTGAGAGAGTATTTTACAACTAAAACATAAGTTATGTAAATATGTCCACAAATGCATTCACATGCACACACGCACAAACACACGCACACACGTGCACACAAACATACACACACATGTACCTCCGATGTCACAAATAAAGGAGCAACAGGTGGAGCAAAAGGCACCTGAAGAAGATTTGCAACATGATGGTGCTCTGAAGCCTTATTTAGGAGATTGGTTGAAGTTGTACAGCAAAGGAAGGAACAGGAATCAGTTGCAACGCTGACTCAGGTAATATTGCAAAGTGATGGGCCAAAGAGTTCTCATATGACGGGGTAACAGAAGAAGCAGGGTGCATCTGAAGTTGATATGTCAGAGGAAGATTTTCTGGAACTTTCTGTAGATTGCTTGCAGGAAACAGGGAGCAAAGAAGATGCCCTCAATCCAAAAGAAAATGATTTAAGGGAAGACCTGCTTGATTAAATAGAGATGGATAGACTTATTAAGATAGATGAAGAAATAGATTACAAAACGTCAATAAGACCCAAAATGTTTGAAGACTGGTAAACAGATGAACACAGTAATCAGGACTAATAAGAGAAATTCACAAGATATAGGTTCATATGATCATATAACAGAAACCAATGGGATATATTACTGTGCAGCCAAATAAACTGTTACTACAACAATGTAGAGTAACAAAGGAAAGGAAGGAAACAAATAAAATGCCATCATGGCAGTATCGAATAAAACTGTAACGCAATTAAGGCAAGCAGTATCACCTGTTACTACAACAATGTAGAGTAAGAAAGGAAAGGAAGGAAACAAATAAAATGCCATCATGGCAGTATCGAATAAAACTGTAACGCAATTAAGGCAAGCAGTATCACCTGTTACTACAACAATGCAGAGTAAGAAAGGAAAGGAAGGAAACAAATAACATGCCATCATGGCAGTATCGAATGAAACTGTAACGCAATTAAGACAAGCAGTATCACCATTAGAAGAATATAGAAAAGGGAACAGATAGGTAGATGCAGTAAAATCAATGCACAGTATTAAAACAGACCAGGATTTGTCATATACTACTGCCGATAATAAACTAAAAATGTTAGCACAGGCAGAAAAACTGGGAAGGTATGCAGATAAATATAACAGAAATGTAGAAAAGAAGCCATTTATTTATGATCCAAAAAGATTCTACAGAGAACTGGGAAACAAAGCAAAATGAATAGAAACATCATCAGAAAATAAGAAATAGGCACACTTTGGAGAAGTATTTATGAAGACACTGTTGAACATAGCAAAGATGATGAATGGATTGAAGAATTAAAAGAAACAGTAAAGTGCTCACAGAGGATATGAAGTGCAATCAAACAATGGCCAACTGGGACAAAATTAAGAAAAGCTCTTAACTGGAAACCCCTGGCCCAGATGCAGTACCTAACTTCTAGCTGAAAGCATTAATATTTTTACACAAAGATTTAGCCCTGAGTAAAAATCGCTTATATATATATATATATATATATATATATATATATATATATCAGACACTAACCTAGTTAACAACAGACAAAATTATACTCCTCCTTAAGAGTGAAGCTGTAAGCCATCCTAAGTACTATTGACCAATAACTTGCCTTCCAACAATATGCAAACTATATACTGAAATAGATGCAGTCAGAGCTTATAGTCATTTAGGGGAAAAAACTAAATTATGGCAATAACATAAAAGGGTAACAAAAGTAAATCATATCAAACAAATGAGCATTTGTTGCTAAATAAAGCCATAATAGAGAATTCTGAAAACAAAGAATAAATTGAGTATGGCATGGCATGGGTAGATTACAAAAAAGCATTACACATTAATGGATAAAGTAATGTTACAGATGTATTACATATACCCCACATTGATCAATTACATTGCAAACATCATGAAACAGTGGCAAACCACTTTTCAGCTGAATCATGATAAAGCTCAACTTAGTATCTCACAGATAAAAATTCAAAGTGGGATATTCCAGAGAGAGTCTTTGTTATCACTGATGTTTTTGCTTCTCTTAACCTGTTAAGCTGTTTACTTAACAGATTAGGCTATGATTACAATTTGGCTCCCAGAAAACAACTTTGTTTAAAGATTTCTCATCTAATTTTTGTGGATGACATAAAATTGTATAGTCATCAGATGTAGAGTTGAATGCACAACTACAATTGGTAAAACTGTCTCAGATGATTTTAGAATGACATTTGATTTACTAAATGTGCAAAAGCAACATTTAAATCAGGAAAGCTGTAGCACCAAGAAAATATTAATCTGAGATAAGAAAGTGATATAAAGAAACTTGAGTAAGAGGGAGTATAGAAATATATAGGAATATATGAGGGGTCAACAATAAACTATGAACAAATGTAAATAATGCTGAATAAGGAATACTTCACAAGATGAAAACTGATATTAAAAACTCCCTTAACATCTAGGAATAAAGTCCAAGCTATAAATAAGTTTGTACTTCCTGTTTTAACTAATAGTTTTCCGATCATTGATTGGCCTTAAAAATGCTTCATGTTTATCAAATGATATAAAACAATCAGTGTATACCAATATTATACATTTCTCTCTTTCTCTGAAGGAGGTATAGACCTCCTCGAAACTGATCACATGTATAGATCTGCAATCATGGGACTGCATATATATCTGCTGAATTTACCAGATTCAAACAGAATGAGGAGAAGAATTCTAAGATGACCTTTTCACTTAGTTTAGCAGAAACATTTTGATGTCAAGCGGGAGTGGAAATCAAACCAGAAGAAGATAAAAATCAGATAGCAATTGAATGTGCCAAAAAAAACAACAACAACAACAACAAAAAAGAGAGCATGAGAATAAGGGTCAGATGAGATGAAAAAATGTTGAAAAATCCATACAGTGGCAAGTGCAGAGATCTGGAACAACCTCATGTTGATCAAAATTTGATGCAGGAATGGTTAAGGAGAGGTGAATTTAAATAAAAAGATGTAAGATTATTTATGGTGGCTCAGGATAGTGGACTATGTACATATTGGTTTACAAAGTGCATTGAAAATGTGGGAGAAACAGACTATTGCAAGTGCGGTAAAAAAGAATGGGAAACAGTCCCACATCTTGTTGCTGGGTGTGATCTACTCATGGCAGAGGGACAATAAATAGAAAGGCACAATAATGTGACATGACTGTAGCTGAGAAGCATTAGCAACATGAACTACAAAACACTATAAAGAATACTGAAGTGTATATCAAATGGGATCACATATTCCCAACAGTTTAAAAAATAGATGTGAGAAAAATAGATATAGTAGTCCATGAAAAAAAGACAAAAGTAGCACTGATCATTGAAATTGCTTCACCCATTGATTCTGTGTCTTACTTTCAGAGAGACATAAAGTCATAAAATACAAGATCTACAGGCAGAAACAAGAGCAATGTGGAAGAAAAATACACAATCTCATGCCACTAGAGTGACAGGTATCTACAATTATTCCTGTTTCAAGGGCATATTCAAAGGTTCTAGCATTCTTGCAAGGAATTGACTTATAGCAAATCTAGCAAGGAATGGATAGCAGAAGACCCTGGTGGAACAAGTCAATGTTTTCATCAAGCCAGTTCCTAGTGCACTTTATAGAGGCCAGGGTAAATACCATAGGCAGCCAAATGGCAGGCAGAGTGCAGGCAGTTGGCCTACAATGAGTATTGTGGGAAAGAAACCAAATGTGCACAGACCTGCTTGAGTTCAGTATTTGTCATACATACAGAGTGGATTTAAAGGGTTAGCCATAGGGAGAAAAAAAGTCTGTCAGGCTGTTACCACACTTACATGTTCCTAGTTCTGATCTGCCAGCTAAAAACATTGAAGTCTCACAAGAAGATGCGGGTGACTGCAGACAGTACATTTGGTGAATCAACACCTCAATAAAAATTATTTGCAGAAAAGCAAACTTGTCCAACCCTGACCATTATGGTAATCATACTAAATACTCACTCAAACCATAGAAAAAAAAAATGTGTGTGTGTGTGTGTGTGTGTGTGTGTGTGTGTGTGTGTGTGTGTGTGTGTGTGTGTGTGTGTTCACAAGTGGAAAATTGATGTAATTAGTAATAATCTGGCCATATTAAATATACCTGCTGCCACTGCAAAATGTTTCTTAATCTTCAGCAAGAAGCACTGTTTCCTCCATTCCGTTTCCATGCTGTTTATAAATAATGTTGAGGCACCCAGCACTTTTAATGCTTCAATATCTACAGTGTTTTTCACTATTTAGTGTACTAATAGATCTGCCATATGACAGTGTTTTTCATTATTTAGTGTACTAATAGATCTGCCATATGACAGTGTTTTTCACTATTTAGTGTACTAATAGATGTGCCATATGACAGTGTTTTTCATTATTTAGTGTACTAATAGATCTGCCATATGACAGTGTTTTTCACTATTTATTGTACTAATAGATCTGCCATATGACAGTGTTTTTCACTATTTAGTGTACTAAAAGATCTGCCATATGACAGTGTTTTTCATTATTTAGTGTACTAATAGATCTGCCATATGACAGTGTTTTTCACTATTTAGTATACTAATAGATGTGCCATATGACAGTGTTTTTCATTATTTAGTGTACTAATAGATCTGCCATATGACAGTGTTTTTCACTATTTAGTGTACTAATAGATCTGCCATATGACAGTGTTTTTCACTATTTAGTGTACTAATAGATCTGCCATATGACAGTGTTTTTCACTATTTAGTGTACTAATAGATCTGCCATATGCCTGCATGGGTTTGGTAGTTTAGACTAATTTATTATTATCATTATTACTGCTACTACTACCTTTAGTGACAGTAGTTTAGCTATATGAGCATTGTTCAATGTTAGCACTTATTTTACATTTTATTATACTTTGGCTTATAATAGTGGATTTAGGTATTAGAGTGGGGTGAAACATTGGGGAGTTCTTTAATGTATATCATGAATCATCTTCTTGACTCTGGCCTCAGTGTTTCTACTTCAGATTTAAGGATAGACTTCATGAATGTATTATTAAGTTAAATAATTTCAAATGTAAATTATTTTACTGTTTTTTTCTTTAATCTTTATGTTTCTCAGATCTTTAGTTTTTGGATGTAGTTGTTTTCTTGCGTAGGCAGTATTTCTTTACAGAGATTTGTATTTCAGTTCTGCCTTTTTCAATGTCTTTTTATGGGTGATACAATATCTGGATGCCCATCATAATGCTGAACAAACATTAGGCATACTGTGAATCTGCAACAACCTGTGTGTGGTCTTTATTCTGACTTTTTCTAAAAAGACGCATGCCAAATGAAATGCAACATTCTGTATCTAAGCATTAAACAACTGAAGATATGTATACAGTGTATGTATGTACAGAAATATATCTACATATGCATATGCATATAGAGATGTAAGGCAGCTATGCTACAGTGATCTATTTAAATTAGCTTTCACTTCATATAGTTGCCACAAAGGAAGTTTAGATACTAAGGCAAGATTTTATTTTATTTACACTTTGTTGACCAGGTTAGTCCTACCAATGGTCTCTTTTCAGTGGACACCTTCAGTGGTATTGATACTGACTAGGGCAATTGGCTTTAATATTATTTAACTCTCTCTGAATTTTTACCTCGAGAGCTATGGACAATGCAAACAATAAGTAGAGAAAAGGCACCAAATTAGGGACTCTTTTTAAATTTTAAATACTGGTACTATTAGCCAGAGGTGTTACTAGCTATGTTGGCTCCTGTTGCTGTCCCCAATCTGGCTTTCCTTTTCATATTTAAGAAGCAAATCATGTCCATTCTTTCACATCTGCAGTCCTCAGACTTGGAAAAAAGAAATGTAGTATGTTTTAAAGTGTAACAAACTGTTTACTACATTTGTAACAAACATCTGCTACGATATATGGCAAACATGGAGAACTAAAGCACTTCAGTTCTGACAGCAGATGCAATGCCTGCATTTATGAATGTATTGCACTTAAGACCGATCAGGATGTGCTGATCATGCCTCCTAATACTTTGCACCCAGGCAACAAAGAAATTCTCAAAATAATTTCCAGTTTTGGGAGGGACTGACAAAACATGTGAGGACAAATTAATGACATCCCACCAACTTTGTACAGCTGCAAGGTATTCTAAGACAATCTATTATTTGTTGATTTAGGATGAGATGATAGACAAGACTTTCTGTTTTGCAAGGGATAGTTAACACCTCTCACACCAGTGCTTCTCCATACTGGTTTGATGCCCCCAGAGTGCCTTTTTAGGTAGAGTCCCGCTACTGTACATTCCTACATAGCAAGCTGAAATTCAAACAGCATCAAGGTAGCACTATGTAGTGCTAGAAGTCCACATAGCAAGACAGCTGGATCCATGGTGGGGACCAATCAATGCAAAGGATATTAAAGTATTGTTTTGTAATGTGTATTTGTGTATCTCTGATGCATCTTCCTGAGTATCACAAGAACTTGACATTCATGCTTTGTATAGTACCTATGCCATAAAGAAGATAATGAACCATGTAAGGTTTGAAAAAACTTGCTTAGTATTTCTGCCTGAATGACAACACCACCAACCCATCCATGGATCAGTCTGGCCATGATAAACTTCACTCTATTAGACCCATTATGGGTGTTTTGTATAAGGCATTCAAGAGGAGACATAACTTTCATAAAGAGATTTCTATGGATGAGGCAATGGTGACGGAGGCATAACCTTCATAGTGATATTTCTATGGCTGAGATAATGGTGGCATTCCTTGGTCACTTAACATTAAAGCCATACATATCAGCCAAACCACAGAATTCTAGTGTAAAGGTAAGGGGACTAGCTGACTTCCAAAATGGGAACAGAAGTGAATTCCAGATGTACAATGAAAGAGGGGAAGAATCACTTGAATTTAGCCTCGTACACAGAGTACTGATGAATCTCATTGAAGGTTTGTTAGACAATGGGCCTGGTCAAAGGATTATTGGAACACGGAATGTACTGCTGTGGGACTATGTATAGGCCTGGTCAAAGGATTATTGGAACACGGAATGTACTGCTGTGGGACTATGTGCACAAATCATGCTGGTTTGCCACATGACATCCAACAATGTGGTTATCAAAAAGCTCCAGTGAGTAAGTATTATGTAATACTCAACTGGGCATGTTTGCTATAGCATGGAAAGATATTTGTACAGTATTCCAGCTATCCACAGTCACAAACCCTGTGAAACTGTGACAAAGGCACCCGTATGCAGATACCCTGTACTTCTAATTTGCCATGCAGCAGCAGATGCATGAATGGCTTGGATGTTGCAAACCAACTGCACATTCAGTATGCAAATGGTAGAAGAGCAGTGAAGTTTTGCATAAACTTGCTCTGCTTTCTGTGGGATGTGACCAAATGCATAGAATTAGCAATCTCAAAAAGAGCAAAACACAATGAGAAAATCAAAAACAAACCACCTTGGTGGTCCACCAACATAAATAAACCTTTCAGAAAGAGAAAGCAACTCCTTAAGTTATTCAGTAGATCCAAAACGCCATGTAGGAAGGATGGTATAAAAATATTACAAGGGAACTGAAAAATTCTATTAGGTCTAGTCTTGTCAAACAGCCCATTAACTAAGGCTAACTACTAATACTTTGGATAATTATAATCCTTTCTTTATCTGTGTTACTTGACTAAGGAATTATACCCAACAATACTTGATAACTTATCCTAACCAGGATCATCCACTGATCATCCACTTTGACCCAAAGGAATCACCAATATACTAGAGAGAAAGTTTAGTGCAAACTTCACCCTAGAAGCATCTATACAAATTCCAGATACTCCAGAATCCATTACACCCCATATTAATACCAAGGAACATCTTCTAAATGTGCTATCAAAGAGCAAAAATACTTCCTCTATGGGCCTTGACAACATACCTGAATGTGTAAAATGTTAGCACCAAACTATGTCTTCACTGAACCTTTCATTATATCATTTAACCTAAGCTTAGCCACAGGATTTGTTCTTAATCATAGTGCGCCATAGTGGTGATGGTCCTACCATAGACCCCAGTAATAAAAGACCCATCAGCCTTACAAGCCTGGTCTGCAAAATATGAAGGACATCTTTAATGATTTCAATTATTTTATCAGAAATATCATCGGGCGAGACCCTTAACATTTCAGCTTCATCAAAGCAAGGGAGCCCGCAGGATTTTTTGCAGGGGGGTGCAAAACCAGAGCACCTCCCACGCATCTCCCCACGCCCACAACCCCACCCTCCCCACCCATCCCTACCCATGCAGCCAGTCCGATGTCCCATAACTTGGCTATTTCTCACCATTTGCCATAGACACTGTTCAAACCTCTCAGTGTGCATATTTTATGATTTACGTCTACAATGATTACAGACATTTGGATTTAATTTACAACTTTTATTTCAAATGTTATAGCCCAAACACTGATAGACATTTACTAAACCAAAACAAAACAATAATCTTACAATGAAAACAGACTTAGCATTAAAGCTACTCTACCTTGGAAACTCACATTCACTGAAACAGCACTGAAACCCACATTCAAAGAAAATGCGTCTGGCCAGTGGCAGGTTGTTTACCTCTGAGCTGTTTTCAAGCAATAGGCTCCTTCCACACCTTGTTAGGTCCATGCAAAAGTTATTTGATATACCTAATTGTATTAATTGTAATATATAATTGAATTATATCCCTTGTATTATATAGCACCACTTGTCTGAGTGTGTTTTAAATTTAGAGTTTTGAACATTCTTCCAGTAAGCAATGAAACAAAACATACAAACCAATAATGACAAACTGCCCAATTCAGAACATTTCAACCATAAAAGGCCACTCAAACTTGTGTCATTACAAATCTCACCACTTTTTGTCAAACTTTATACTAAACGCAAACACTACAACCTTAGACACTTCTCCCAAATAGCCATCCCACTCCAACCCCACAAACCAGGCTACACTGTACCAATCAATCTTTCTCTATCCTTCCTCCTAAACTATGGGAATTCCCGACCCCCTTTCCCCACCTAAAGGAACCATAATCCTCCTTCCTCACCCAGAATTTAAAAAATTCCTTAATTCCAAATTAAACTGCACTTGTCACACATCAGGCCATGTCACCTAAGGCCTCACAACTTCTTACTCTTACTTTATTCCTTTTCAGCTGTTAACACTGCTTGATGCCACCTTCCCATCCTTCCCTACCCTGACACGTATTCCCCACAGCATTTCCGCCATAATGTAAACCAGAAATATAATCACGCAAAATGTGAGTTTATCTATTAATTGTTGCTACATCTCTTAACTGCTACTGTACTGTTTTGTTATACTCTGTATTTCTGTTCTTGATATGTATAGCTTACTGCCATTCTCTATTCTTTGTGAATTATTTCACCAGACCAGAACCTGAAAAATAGTCAGTTGTGATCAGTGCAATACCCTGGTAAACAAATGTAAAATAACATAGATAAAATAAAACATACAGAGCATCATAGAATGCCTTCTAAACAGCATGAACCCTATCTTATCAGACTGTCTGGAATTGCTATTTAACAGTAGCCTCTAAACTGGCTTCATGCCTCACTAATGGAGATCAGCAATAGTCATTAGTCTGCACAAAGGTTGGCCATCTACAGTCCCTGGAAACTAAAGACCCAGAATTCTCACTAGTTTTATATGCAATTGTCATCTAAGGACACTTAAGAAGTGGAAAAAACATTTGCATTATTTTCTTATTCTGGAGGTCTTGCCTTTTTCAGAGAATTATGCATTTAAAACTTTATGTGAGATAGAACCTGCATCTATTTCTCAACTATTCCTAAGTTTTTGCTCTGTCCCTCATAATTCTTTTTATTTCCTGGTGAATCATAGAAGATCATAGTCAGTGCCAAAATTAGAGTTTCACATATATTTTTGTCCAGAAAATGGCATATTGATACAAAACACTTGTTATGTTAACTTTATAAGTAAAATTAGAGAAATATTTAAAAACTGTCCCCAATTTTCATCGTATGTCACCCCAGAATTCTTAATCAAGTAAGATAAGTTTGACATCACATCCTACATGCTTTATTGGTTTTAAAAACAAGTACAACACTTGGAACTGTTTTCCTGCCCAGTAAATGGTAGTACATAGAGCAGCTAAAGCTCCATGTACTACAAAGAGATATGATTGGGTCTTTGATTATAACCCTTTATTACATCTTTTCAACATGGATGTCACGATTCACTTCTCTATATATGGACTCATTTGATTCTAATCACCATTGTGTGCTTCAGTAGTTTATTTATGTGCACATACACACATATATATATATATATATATATATATATATATATATATATATATATATATATATATATATATATATATATCAATGCAAAGGATATATATATATATAATCATATTACATAACATATTTATGATATATTTAATACATTTATGTAATGGTTATAATGCATCCATAGTGTAGTGATAACAAAAACAGTTCCAAATATCGTTTGCAGTGAACATATCCCAAGTTAAAATCATGGGTTGTTCAAAAGCAGCAGATGTTTTATAATGTAAGAACTTGTAAATTACACAGTCTGGATCAACAACATAGATCACATGTGCTAGATTAAGCCATGTCCAGGTGAGTCCATGTTCTTTAGAAGCCAGATGGTTCGAACTTTGGATACTGCTTGCATAATGGCTCATATCTACTGTTTTAAATAATAGCAAGCTGGAAGTGGTACTGTTGTGGTCTACTTATACAAATATCTCTGATATGTATCATCACCACCAAATGGATGTCTTCTGTTATCTTTCCTGTGGGTGCAACTAGGGTATCTGAGACTTTGTTATCAACCACGAGGTCCACCACTACCAGAACTTAAGCTAAAGTGCTACAATTTTGTAGTAAATATAAGTATGATGTGGGTGTGCGGAGCTTCTGGCATAACAGACAAGCTTCCCACATCGAGTGTGACACTTAATATTTTGACTCTTGTGGATCACCGAATTAACCTACATGACAGTCAGTCTATTCATAAACTCCTTATAAAGCAAATAATTTCTGCAGATTGTACAATGGCAAGGATGCATTAGTGTATTTACAGCAGACACAGAGCCTTTGTTGACTCTCCTCTTGTATCTTACAAATTCAAGCATAACATCACTCTGTGACAAATGACTGCATCAAAGAAAAAATTTTTAAATGCTTATAAGCTACTTCCATCTGAGAAAAGGAAGTACAGCTCTATTCTTCCATAATAGACTTCACTTCTTTAGGACATTACTCAAATGTCTTAGAGACTGCCATATAACATTTTGCTTCATAGTTATTTCCAAAAGGAAATGCAGACTAGATTTAAGCAGCTTTAAAAATAAACATCCAGACCTCAAAGGTGCACTGTGCCCAGTTTAACACATCTGCAGGTTGTTTATTATCTGCATTTACTAACATTACTTCAACAGGACTCATTTGTATTCAAAAGTGAGCTTGCTGATTGGACAGCCCAATCAGGGTGCCCATTGTAAATCGAGCATACACCAATATAATAAAATTAGGCCAATGAAGTACCATTAAATGGCTAGACTATCTATTGGAATATGCAGAGGAACAGTGCAAAATAAAAGAAAAATTTGGTGCATTCCCAGTGCAAAATAAAAGAAAAATCAGGTGCAGTCTCAAAAATAATGAAAGAGGACTGTGCCTGATTTTCCTTATGTTTGCATCCCTTGTAAAATGTGAATAGAAAAAAAAAAGCAAAGTGGATTCTCTTTTCTCCATTGCTTCTCTTGCACTGTATTGATGTACTGTGCACGTGTGGGGACATAAATCCCATGCATGCTAAGTATGTCAATAAAGGAGGATAAATGCAAAGGCACACTTCAGTGCCCTTATGCAAAGACATTATATAAAAAGGTAAGCAATTTGTTTCTTAAACAATATCATTGTATAATAGCAATAATCCACTGCTAGGTGTGGGCATATCAAGATTTACCCATGGCTGGCTTTGTTTAATTACTTGAGCTTTGCCCTTGTGATCAAACCACACCAATAGTGTGTAAATCCTGATGCACACACATCCACTGCTTAAATTATAATAACAGCAAACACTCTGCTTCCTCACCAGTCAGAGGGATGATTGGAGCATATCCTGCCCAGTCAATAATACTGCCTTCTCACATATCGGGGAGCAGCTGGACCCCTAACACAATTATTCAATTCAGAGCAGACTTGTTCTCATTCTGCAGAGTGTCTGACTCCATGTACTCCAAGTTCATTAGCTACTTTTATCTCCTACAGCAAGGTGTCCTACAATCATGCCCTTTATCCCATCCTAACGTATTCCACTTGGTCATTGGTGTAGCAATGTCATGTTCTACAACTCCAGTATGCAACCATTTTCAATCTAGCACTAGAACATTTTTTTTAATATTACAAGACTGGATGTTCCTTTACACATGCTTGCCTCTGTACTGTGATTAACTTGGAGTACAAATCTTCATTTCTGTCTGCTCTTCTCTCAGTCATAAAATTGCAGTTTTTTTTTTCTGGTTGAAACAATAGTTTATAAACCATTCTGTTACTATGCCATGTGCAAAATAACAAAAAGCCACATGTATTAAGTTCTCCTAATAAAGGCAACATTCTGTTCACCTTATAAGGAGAATGTTACCAACTTCCCATATACTTTTTCCGACATTTTTAGTCAGCATTTACATTTACAATAAAATTTGTTAAATACCTACAGATATAAAGTTCAAGAATGACTCAGTATTATATACTGACTAACTAATTCAAACATTGTGATTTTGCTAATCTGTTTACATTTGTATGCAAGAATGTTGTATAATTAAAGACCAGATATTATAAACCACATAGCAAAGATGCAACAAAGAACTGAAATAGTTCAGAGAAAAGGACCCTGCTTACATTAATTATAAATAAGATAAGATTAAAATAATCAAATGCAAAATATAAACATACCTCTCTCAGACTGTTGTGTACTGAAACCTCTCTCAGACTGTTGTGTACTGAAACAATCCAAAATTAATTTACAGGATTATTCAACAATCTGTCAGAACTCATAGTTTGTATAATACATGCTAGTTGATTAAATATTACAGTTATGGTCAAGTGAATGGTTTAACACTGCTGTACATTACCAGACCCTGAATTAACAACCACACATAAGAAGGCACGCATAAAAGGTTAGAGTTTGAGCATGCCCTATTTTGAAAATATCTCCTTCCAAGTAAACAAATTACAAATAATAAGCGTTCACATTGCCTTACAACTTTCCTTAAAGCTAAGTCAAAATTCTCACCTCATGTGCAGTCTGAACATCCTCCGGAGTTCAAATTCTCAGTAGGTGCGAAAGACGAAGACGTAAACCACTGGTCGCACAGACACAGAAGACGAAAACAGGTCGCAAACTCCTGTTGTGTCTGTGTGACTGGACGGGATGCAAAGGACGTTCTTAAAGAGGAATGCCCTTTAAAAAAAAAACTCTTTTTTTAAATAAAAATAAAATTCATTTCTTGGCCAGCCAGTTCCAGGGGGATGCAAGTGCACCCCCATGCACCTGTCTGCGGGTGCCCTTGCATCAAAGGGAGATCCGGCATACTAAATCTATTTAACTTCCCCATGATGGCCTAATAAGCTGTTGACATTGATCATGCTGTTCACACAGCATATCTTGACCCACCAAAAGTATTTGACACCATACCCCACACATGTATTGTAAATTTGCTAAACACTTCAAATACAGATCCTTACGTGGTGAGATAAACAACAAACTAACTAAAATACAGACCTCACATAATGCAACAGTTGCCTTATTATCTGAAAGTATGAAAGTAACCAGTAGAGTCCCCCAAGATTATGTACTGGAACCCTTTCATTCTGATATTTACTTCTTTAGTCCACAAACTAAGAACTAGGGCATCTGGGTAACAACGTTTGCAAATGACTGCAAACTGGGTGTTATTTCAATACCCGCTCTGATATCTTTACCCTTCAGAAAGACTTTACCCTGGTTAATACCTAGTGTACTAAAAATGGGCTCAAAGTAAATGAAAAAAAAGTATAATATCATTTCATCTGGTAAACAACCCCTTCCCTCAGCATACAGTATGGACAATATTCAACTACTAAATGAAATTGTAGTTAGGAACCTGGCTGCCTGAACTGACAGTTCCCTCCCATTCAAACAACACAAGACAAATGTATTCAGAAGATTCTTCTACTTAGCACAACTAATATTCAAGGATATATCATCCAGATCTAACAATGGAATTCTCCGCGTATATTCAACCCAGATTAGACCAATTATACAGTAGACTGCCCCTTTAGGATGTATCTCACTCAACATATCAAGCAACTACAGAAGTATCAAAAGTTCATAATTAAAATTTCAGGCATATAGTCCCTGAGCTACCATCAGAGCCTAGCACTATTCCTTTACTCAGTATCTCACCTGAAGGATGATCTGTGCCTCACATAATGCACCATTAGAGACTTCATTGTCTTTGATTTCCTATATCTCCACAATTCCAGTAGCACAGCAAACACAAGAACCAGGAATCTAGGTCTTCACCAGCAGATGAACAGATTGTGATGGAGAGATAGATTCATTATGCAGCACCCCCCCTCCCGCCCCGTCTCTGAAATAAGCTGTTCCTGCAGTTTAAGCAGTGCAATATATTATCATCCTTCAAAGAGAATTTGGATGACTGGATAAGTACCACCAAATTTACCCCAGGGCTAGCTGACCTAGCCCTCCTTGAAAAAGGGGGTTCAGCCTGAGGGTGGGTACTGTCAAGACTTTGATGGCTGCAAGACTAAATTGCCATGAAATACCAATAATCCTATGAAAAGCTGGGGTTGTTCTTTAGTTCCAAGTGCTATCACAGAACAAGTGGAAAGGAAGGCCTTGGCCCGCATTTTCCCAGTACAGTGTGTGTACACTGTGTGTGCGGAGAGAACAGTGTAACAGAAAACTTTATTCTCAGTGGCTGTTCTGTTTGTGCCATTTCAATGGCCATCCAATACATGCTGTCTTGGAATGTGCGTGTATGTGTGTGTGTGTGTGTGTGTGTGTGTGTGTGTGTGTGTGTGTGTGTGTGTGTGTGTGTGTGTGTGTGTGTGTGTGTGTGTGTGTGTGTGGTGTGAATGATGTTCCAGACAACTGTGAAGTATTACTGCACTGACGCTTGTTCTCTTCTGGATGCCAGGTGTCAGTGCAGTGGGCTTGGTGCCACCCCAAGTGTGGCTGTCACTCTGTCTCATGTAGCATCACAGAGCAAGTGAAGAGGTGGTCTATGTCATGTGCCTCCATTGTACACTACGTATGGTATGTACACAGTGTGGATGGTGTAATGCAGAAGGCATAACAGTGGGAGATGGCATTGCAAAATAATGTTATGTTATAACCTGTGCAGTCTGTGATGGTTATTTTTTCTGACATACTGATACAACTAGATATGATAATGTAGTGACACATATGACAAGAAATAATAGGCCCCGTAGTAATAAGTATTAGCCATTGATATATAAAACTTACAGTTCTTTGTGTCAAATCATGCAAAAGTGTTTTTGTGACATTCAAGACGTACATAAAATAACATAAAAAAAATAATATTTCATGAATGGAATTATACTGTCCTACTGCATTTTCTAAGACAGTCTAACATTTTCTCATCTTCTTGGAGACATAAGTCTAGAAAATAAGTGTCTGCATCTGTGGACCCTCATATATCCTTTGGCCAATGGTGACAGTAAAGAAGACATTGGGACTCAGCCTGTGGCTCCAGAGTGACTCTGTACAGAGCGAGTGGGTGAGCAGGAAAGTTCTGCAGCGGGACTGGCTCATTGCACTACTGAAAACTGTGACCCTATATGTCATCTGCTGCATGTCAGTGGGGATGATGTCACATCAGTGCCACTACATCTACTGATATTGGCAGAAATTCATTCTTGTTGGCCCGAATTCAAGTTCATATGGTCTGACATCATGCTAGATGTGGATGAGTGCTGAGAAGCATAAATCAGTGGTAAATATGTATGTTGACCAGTGGATATGTGAGGGGACTGATGATGACATCTGGTTGGTCAGCATGGAAGCATCCCTCCATCACCACAGCACTGCCATAATGCTGCACTCAGACTGGCATGCATTTGGTGATGGAAGGCCAGGATTGCTTCCTTCTAGAACTGTTTTCTGTGAATCAACTGAAAAGTAAACAAATACATACAAGATGCACTTATTTTCAGCTTTTATTCTGTTTAGTGTTACATTCATTTTTTTCAGGTCATAACAAATACTGACAGCTGAGTGTCACTAGAGTAATACCTAATTTGCCCACATCAGAATTGTCTCTTAATTGTAATGAACTTATGTGTATTTTAACTGCCTTCATACTTAACTATTCCTGCTGCCTTTCATTGTCATGTCCCAGGTAGTCACTTGGTGATCACAAAGACATACTCCTTCATGTTAACAATAGAGTTGACCCAGTAGTCAGGGACTTAGGGACACACATAGATAGTAATCTAGCCTCTGATTATCACGTGTCTAAAGTGGTGAGGAAATCATTCTATGTTGCACAACTTATAAACAAAAGTATGGCATCTAAGTCCAAGGAAGTCATTGTTCCACTGTACTCAGCATTCATCAGACTTATCAGCGAGTACAATGCCCCCTTTGATATGTACCTATCAAGGCATATCCAACAACTGGAATGTCCATAGGGGTTCCTCACTAAAAGAATACAGGGCATAAATAATATGTCCTATGCAGCCCGCCTCAAGGCCCTATCTCTGTATTCTGTCTCCTACAGGCTTTTGAGGGGAGATCTATGCCTGGCATACAGGGCATTGTCAGACCCCAGTCTGATGATCCTCCTGCATATCCACAAAACAAATGGTACCAGAATTACCCATTATAAGACTTAAACCTTTCCTGTGATATAAATAGGACCTGCTGGAGAGATAGGTATGTATCATAGAGAATACCCCATCTATGTAACAGGCTCCCCATCCATGTGAAGCAGAGTTCCTCCCTAAGCCAATTTAAGTGCAACCTGGACAATTGGATGGGAAAACAAAAATTCATCCCTGATTTGGCACCTACGTCTCTGATGCAAACAGGCAATCTGTAAATGCTTCATCTCCCAGACCCATGCTTACACTTATCAAGGGTATCAGAATTTGTCAGAGACTTGGGATGCATGGCGAGGTTTAAAAAGGCCCTTGTGGTCGTTAGCCTAGTTAACACCTATGAACATATGAAAGAGAAAATAATGCTGTAAATGATAACTTGACTCTATCTACCATTGCTTTGCACATATTATTACTTGTTTAGCAAAAATATGCAAATGTACATATATAACATATTTGTGGAAAGATATCACACTGCCCATAATGAAGCACTGTGGTCCAAGCAACATACATTTCACAGTCCCGGTCAGCACACAGACTAGGGAGAGATCCTGATGTAATGTGTGTGGGATCACTAAACATTTCCATAGAAAGTTATGAATATCTGCAATGTTAATATTTCTATGATTATATTTTACTGGAAAAGCTCACTCAGACTCTGCCATAGACTGTTGTGAGGGAAAGGTTAGTTGCTTTTCTTGTACTGCCTTCTTGTAATTTGCATTGCTTCAGTGCCTTCTTCTGTTTTGCATATCATGGTGTATTTCCATTACACTGTGTTTTAATTGTATCCTGCTTTCAACTGCATATTTTAAACTGGGAAACAGATCAGAGCTGTGTCTCTTGTGAGTCACACAGAAATTAGAACTCAACTGTCTCTCAAGTTGCCTACCTCTAATGTTGATTTCACCACATATTTACTCCCCCTCTTCTCTTTCATTGGCTATTGTTAATAAGCACAACATTATCATTTTGTGAAATCATTCCCTTTCAGATATTTAAATGTATTGGCCATCCCACTGTATTCCATAAAGCCCACCCCATCCAATCTATATTGCTTTTATAAAACTAGTGACTGTCCCTTTAGATTGCTAAAGCTTGAATTACCCCCTCTTTCATGTTTAACTGCTTAGTGTACACTGCAACTGTTATGGTATTAACCCATTTTCCATCTTAGCTTTAAAATCTGCAACATTGACTCCAAGACCACCAATTACTGGAGAGCACACATTCTGCCTCTTAATAGTCATCTTGGGATTAGTGCTTCTGTTTTACTCCTGGTGACAGATGGAGCATAGAAGCATTATTTCCTATAGACTGCTGATCACCAGAAAGCCTGATAACTGCTTCACAGGTCCCAGCTTGGAATTTGTGCTTACATTTTGCTTCTGGTGAGAGAAGAAGCAGAAGGCATTGACTCTTGACTGTCTCTGACTGGGCAGTGAGTGACTCTGTGTGACCATTCTGATTGGTCTGGTTGCTATTCAAGGGATCTACCAAATCTACAACAAGCTTAGAGACCTTTGCATCATCTGGGACAAGACTGTTGATCACTAAGGAGCCTGTGGCCTGCTTGTCATCTTAGTATTGATGCTACTGTTTTGCTTCTGGTGAGAGAAAAAGAAAACGGTCATCGCATCACAGCAGCATGAAGCTGTGGTGAGACCAGCACTAGTAGTAGCCTGGTAGTAGCCAATTAGGTCAATCCCAACTATTCATCATTCTTGACAAAGCTAATTCTTTCTTTTCCATAAGAAGTGCTTGATTAGCTGCTGTCTAACCTAACTTCAGAATATCTCTCAAAATATTTCATCCATAAATCATCAGGGTCTACAGTTTCTCCTCAAGTGTTTGACAATGTCTTGTATAGATGCAGGTACCTTGAAATAACATTTTTATTGTAAAAGCACCCTTGATATTTAACCAATACCTAGATGCACACAGGGCAACTCATTTGCAGTGACAAGCACTACCCCAAGAGTTGTAGACCAGATACTCCTGACATTACTTTATATTCTCACCACAACCATTTAATCAATAAAAAAGGGCATGCTGCCATGAATATCAGCTTGTCCACTATCTCCATTATTAGCTTGATGGATATGGGCATCCTGAGGCAATGTAGAAATATCCTCATGTTTACTGATAACCAACTAATTCTCAAACAAACTGATAAGGTATATGAGAGATCTATTTACACAAGGTTACTGGAGGCAAAGCTCTCACATAAAAGCACACCTAATGTCAATCAGGTTGTCAGTAATGCATATTCTGTACCCAACACACACAGTACAAACAGAAATAAAAACCCACATATGCTGAGGCACATAAATGCAATGTTCCTAAACCCCAAATACCTCCTAGATAAAGTGCACATAACAAATACCTTCAGCAGCCCTGAATGCACTCTTAAAACAACACCCACATCAAAGCATACAGCCACATCTCATGGAGCCTCTACTTCTAAGCCCATAAGGCAAGTCAACACACAATCCAACATTCTGGTCTTTGGAGACTCCATTGTGAGACACACTGATGCCCCTGTCACCAGGCTGAGTAAAGAGAAAGTCATGGTCAGTTACTTATCAGGGGCCAGGACCGAACATATTATGAGCATTTATGTCATTGGACCACAAGTACCAGTATGACTCAGTCATAGTCTGTATTGGTTCAAACAGCCTGAGACATACCTCCCTAGACTATATGAAATGAGGCATCATGGAGCTCATGGAATATGTGTCCCAGGCTGTTATGAGCCTACAACTCAGCAGCATTTTACCTTCTCCAAGGATGATGTCACAGAATGAACAGAAGATGACTCTGACTGTAATAATTGGCTTAGTTTTTCGTGTCATTCTAAGGGGTTGCGATATTTGTCAGCATGGAAGGAGATGGGCAACAGACCATGTTGCTTTGCTAGGGGTGGTCTGCACCTCTCCCCTCTAGGCTTTTGAATATTATCTAAAATATTGTCCACCCCATACTGGCTTTTTAGGAAATTCCAAAATGAAAGTACTTCTGACATAGCACTTCAAAAGCAAGAAAATATAAAGGAGTTGCTGCTCAGTGCTAAGAGTCTCAACAAGAAACTCCACTCCCTACAAGCTCTCCTCACCCTAGAGAATGCTGACATCTGTTTGGTCACTGAGACATGGTTTAAAGCCATGGAAAGCACACCAGCAGTGCAAGGCTATAATGCCTTCCACACGTTTATACTAGCTACTACACAGACAGGGACTAAAGGTGGAGGTGTCTCAATTTACACTGAAAAAATATACCTCAAGGCTTGTCAAACAGGACAAAGCTTCTTCACATTCAAATCGCCATAGGTAAAATCCCATTCCACTTCCTTGCAAGCTATAGGTCCCACTCTATGACCTAGGAAGCTCATAACATGTATTTAAGTGGTTTCACTTCATAATCATGAATTGCTGAAATACCAAATTTCAGCATTCTGAGACCATGAAACCAAACCATTGACAATACCAAATCCCATAATCACGAATCACACAATCATGAGCATACATGCACCATACACCACATAACACACACATTGTTCCATCCACAGCACACAAACCAAACAACCCTACACTACTTATAAGTAGGGGGGCAAGCCTCCCAGCACCCCCATGTGGGAGGCTGTGCCCCCAAACCTCCCTACTTATATATACCAACTCCGAGATCACACATAACATAAAAAAAAAACTCACACCATGGCATTCTCCACTCACTCGCACATAAATACACATCACACATACATATACACCAACAAATCCAAAATTCACACTCATACTTACACCTCCCTACCCTTACCCACACATACAACATACAAAAACACAAACAAACACTCACTCACCTGCAATTTCAGGCACCATAACACTACACGCAATGTATCGGAAATGCATAAGCGCGAATTTGAGATATTCAAATTCGCTCTTATGCACTTCCGACATTCTGAATTTTCGGCTTCATGATCTCGGAATGCTGAAATTCAGTATTTCAGCATTTCGAGATTATGAAGTGAAACCATTTAGGTTTACTGGAAACAGTCACCATCCAACCCAATTCCATATTCATGGGTAACTTTAATTACCCCGCTATTAACTGGGAATTATATATGACACCATATGCACAGACACAGAGATTCTTGGATTTTGTATAAATAAAAGCCCTGGACAAGATTGGCAACATACTGACAAGGGCCTGGATCCATTCTTCAATAATATGGGAGCATGCTGAACACCTCCTAGTGTAATGTCCTCTCTGTCGAGACCACAAAACAGTCTTCCTTGAAGTCAAAATAAAACTTGGAACCCCAGCTAACCCTATAATGTTCAGGAACTACTCTAAGGCTAACTTCCTACTACTAAGTGAGAACCTGGCAAAATTTCAAGCCTCTATAAACCCTGAGAACATTGCTGCCTATAAAACAAACAAAGACTGGTTTAGTTCTCCAAATACTCCAAAACACTTCTGTGCGCCAAAAAAGAAATTTAATGAGCAAAGCTTTCGGGTTAACCACCCTTCATCAGTACATAACATTGAATTCATTCTATAACCATTTAAATAGGGAAAACAGTTAAAACTTATTTATAACACTTAATACATTATATATATAGAAAAAATGTACCTTAAATATTTAAAATACCGAAACTATCTAAAATAGAGAACTGAGAGAATTTGAATGGATTATTAGGTTAGATGCTGAGACAGAACCAGGTTTAAATGTAACAGTTAGCTTAAAACCAATATTAATTAAAAAGCAGAGAGAAAATATTTAGTTTTACTCTTATGCTTTATATATTTTATATTTTAGATAGTTTGGGTAAGAACTGAGAGAATTTGAATGGATTATTAGGTTAGATGCTGAGACAGAACCAGGTTTAAATGTAACAGTTAGCTTAAAACCAATATTAATTAAAAAGCAGAGAGAAAATATTTAGTTTTACTCTTATGCTTTATATATTTTATATTTTAGATAGTTTGGGTATTTTAAATATTTAAGGTACATTTTTTCTATATATATAATGTATTAAGTGTTATAAATAAGTTTTCTATGTAAATAAGTAGTATTTTAATATGTAATTGGAAGGTGTTTCTGTTAGGCTTGCTGAATCATGTGTTTTAACTGTTTTCCCTATTTAAATGGTTATAGAATGAATTCAATGTTATGTACTGATGAAGGGTGGTTAACCCGAAAGCTTTGCTCATTAAATTTCTTTTTTGGCGCACAGAAGTGTTTTGGAACATTGCTGCCTACACAGAACTGTTCACAGAATCCCTATACAAGCATGTTAGTAGCTGCATAGAAATAGCTGTACCCACCAGGAATAAGTACAGAACTACCTCAAAAACAAGACACCCTGATGGAATCACAACATCAATAGCTGTATAACAGAATGAAGAAAATCATGGCAAAAAATTAGGAGGTGCAGCACCCAGCAGGATAATAAAAACACTCTCTTCAATCTAAACAAACAAATAAGAGGTCAAATAAAATCTACCAAAGCCACATTGGAGGTACATTTGGCCTCCCAGGCCAAGGACAGCCACAAGGCATTCATTAGCTATGTCCGCAACATAAAAGGCAATACACGATTGTGTGCACAGCTCACTGTTAATAGAACCACCTATAATGAGCCACATGTGGGAGAAACAGACAAATGTAGGTTTTGTAAAACAGAATTGGAAACAGTTGTACATCTTGTTGTTGGTATGTATACTGTATACTGAAAGGCATAATAATGTGGCAAGACTGTTGCACTGGGGATTGTGCAAACATTATAATATTGAAGTAGCTGAAAAACACTGGAAACATGAACACAAAGCATCATAGAAAATGATGAATTCTACATCACATGGGAGTACCCACTACCAACAGTTCAAAAGACAGATGAAAGAAAACCAGATATAGTGGTCCATGAAAAGAAGAGAAAAGTAGCATTGATTATTGAAATTGCTACACCCAGTGACTACAGTGGCTTGCATACAGAGAGACACAAAGTCATAAAATATCAGGATTTGCAGGCAGAAACGAGAGCAATGTGGAAGAAAGATACCCAGACAGTCCCAATAGTAGTAGGAGCAATGGGTCTTATAAAAAATAATCTACAATTGTATTTAGATATGTTACTGATATATGTAACTCTGTATGAATTACAGAAACAGTCATAGGTCTCAACTTCTTAAGAGGTCAATGTGGGACACAGACCCTGACAATGTGTGACAAACAGGCAAAATGTGGAACACCCTATTTTCACAATGCGCAAAAATGCACCATTTCTACAGTGCCAAGCTGAAGTGGTCTTTCAAGAAAAATCAGTAAGTTGAAGTATATATGAACCATAAATTTGGGTACATTTTGGAAGAAACATTTAATTTTTAAATAAGGCTGAACATTTTGCATGTAACTATGAAGTAGCTGTGGTAGGTGACAGGGATAACTGCTGTCTCAGTGCATATCTGGGGGAGATGTTTGGTCACCAACATCAGTCACAATACCTCTGTGTAGTGATAAAATTTGTACATGCACTATGAAAAGTTAGCAATCTAGCATACCTCCTCATCCCTACCTCAAAAGACAGCCACCGTCTGTGTACCCTGTAATGTAACACTGGGATGAAAGTGAAAAAAAAAACCAGAACACAGTAACATAATTCAATTTGTTCTGTCAGACAGATATCAGCCCCAAAAGTTAGGCACCTGCATGCACACCTAGTGTTCATAGGTTAGAAATATAAACACAAGTAGATTCCTAGCCTAGTAAGCTTGTTTAAACTCGGTGAAGATGAAAGCCAAATCATTATAAGCAAAGTATTCGTTCAGTCAAAAACAGTAAAGTGCTGGAAATGTGTGGTAGCTGTAAAATAAACTGATATACAATAGCCTGGACTCATTTCTTATTTTTGGTTAATAGAATTAAAACCTAATCGTTGACTCACTTTTGGCCTGGCTTTAAGTAATTACATTTTGCATCCCCTCAGGAAATACCATCAAATATAACTTCCCCTTCTAGCACTAGGGAACAGGTTCTCAATGAGCTCTCTAAAGCACAGAACGCTGCAATGATGGGCCCAGACAATATCCCAGGATCACCATTTAACCACCAGTTAACCATGGCCTCCACACAGGCTTTGTGCCTCATGAACGGAGAACATCAACAGTCATCCCTCTGCACAAATGTGGGCCAACTACAGACCCATAAGTTTCATTACTTTCATATGCAAAGCTATGGAAAGAATTATCATGGAAATGATAATGATTAAGGTGTTTACCTCACAGACACAAAGTGCAGAGTTTGATTCTCACTTTTGAAGGGAAATTGGCTGGCACAAAATGGCCTATAAGGGTAGCTAGCCTAGTACTTCCCTATGAACATATATGAATCTTGTATGGTATAGGCGTTCATTTCTTTCTTACTGTGGAATAGCATTTCTATTAAATAAATGTGTTTTTGACTTTTCTTGGATGGTATCTCGAGTCGTGCTTCAGTGCATTGCTGTTTCTTGCTGCTTTGTTTTTCTATTACAGTGGGACCTGTTTACCTGCTGGGTAGTATTTTATATTGGACTATTATTTTATCTAATGATTATAAAGTGCTCGTGTCTATACTAGCTAAAGAATGGAAAATGTTTTACCAAAATTGATAGACATGGATCAATATGGTTTTGTGGAGGGGAGAACAACATTTGACAATATTAACAGAACAATGATGATCCAGAGGAAGCAGAATGTAAGACAATACCGCTGTTGTTGGTGGGTCATGATGCAGAGAATGCATTCAACAGAGCAAGCTGGGATTTTATGAGTAGGACAATGGAAACATTTAGATTCCCTGACATAATAATAAGGTTTATTTGGAGGCTATATGAAGGATCAGAAGCAAAAATTATAGTGGGAGGATCCCTCTTCGATAAGTTGTGTTTGAACACAGGAATCAGGCAAGGGTGTCCTCTTTCCACTTTGTTATTTCCTTTATATTTAGTGCCATTGGCAAAAAAATAAGGGACTCAGAAATTCAAGGATACAATTAGTATGGAAATCAAAAAAGTTGGCTTTATTTACAGATTATATTATTTTTTACTTGATAAATCCAGACCAGAAAAGAATATATCAGTGTTATGGAATATTTTGACACAGTTTCAAGTCTTTTCATGATATAAAATTAAAGAGGATAAAACAAAGGCTATAGCCGTAAATTATACCCACTTGTAAATGATTAAACAAAAGATAATATAAAAAAGAAAAACTGGAAACTCTTATTTATGGAAATGGATAGTAAGATACAAGCAGTGAAAATGATTTTAGTCCCTTTAGTTTTATATACAGGTTAGGAATATTTTTATCAACCAGAGGAAAGTTGTGGGCAATAATTAATTAACAATTGGAGGAATTTATCTGGAAGAGGAAGAGGGCAAGAGTTAAGTGGGATAAGGTGCTCCCCCTAAAGGACAATGTAGTTTAGGATTACCTAACTTAGAGGTACACAGTTAAGGCTATACAAAACACAAGCAGAAGGTTATAATCCAAAGTGGAAAGGGATAAAGGTGAAGTGGAGGAGTTCAAGAAAGAAGGAGAGAGTGAGATTTTTAGATTGAGATCCATAAGGAAAATAATAACCACCATATAGAATATTATATTCATAAAATAGCAGAAATAATCTAAGAACTAAGCAAATATGTGAATGGAAAAAGGAGATTTTGCCAGCAAGGATTACTGCAATTAAGGAAAGAGGAAACAGGCAAGAGGGATCTGTAATTTATGAATAAAATTAGCAAAGGAACCAAGGTTTTTGGAGCAAAAAATAGAGAGGGAAAAAGAGTGGGATGAGGCCAAGAAGAAGTTTGAAGTGCAGGCTAGAGATTGCCTTTCCTACCAGGATTGATAGCAAAGTATAGGCAAACAGAAAGGGATAGGGAAGTAATAAATGAAAGACCTGGTCCAGAAGATGTTTCTGTCAAGTCCAGAATAGAAACTGCTGTTAAAAAGGGGATAATTAGTAGGTCATATAAAATATTGCATGGTAACTATAAGAATCAATCTGAGAAGGTTAGAAAAGATTGGGAAATGAGACTGGAAAATCAATTTACAGGAGAACAATTGGAAGACTAATGTACGTCACCCAAGTATGCAACAAAATCCAGAAGGTTTAGAACTGTTGTTTGGAAGTGGTTGCATGGGTATTTTTATACCTCAAGCAAATTCAAAGAATTTTTCCTTGGGTTGATAGCAAATGTTGGAGGTATGAGGGGAAAGAAAGAGGTAAGGAGGAACATGTGTTTTGGGAATGTAATGAGTTGGCAGATTTTTAAAAATTCCCTACGAAGTATCAGTCAGAATTACTGGGGGAGTAAATGACTGTAACCAAAGAAATTATTCTTTTGAGATGGGACACAGGATATGAATTTCCTGCACATTATAAGGCCTTATTAAGTTCATTTCTGTTGACCGACAAAAGTTATTATTAGAAAATAGAAATCAAAATGTAAACCACCTGTATTAGATGCACTATATACTGCAAAGGAGATAAAAGCACTGGAAGAGGGATCTTTAGAAAATGGAAAGAGCTATGTACATAGATATAAATAAAATAAATAAATAAAATAAATAAAATAAATAAATAAAATAAACAAAATAAATAAAATAAATAAATAAAATGTGTGGGAACAATACATGCAGAGTGATGTTTAGGAGGATAGCAGAAGTTTAAAGGATGGCAGGAACTGAGCGATCAATTTAGTAACTGACTGAAAGTTGTTACAAAGAAAGAGAAGATGTAATGTATAATGTGTAAATGTAAAAGTGTTAATATGTTTTGTTTTCCTTCTATTAATGCATGTGTGCCTCTGTCTTAAGTGATATATTAATAAAGGTGTTAAGCCTCACCTGTGGCTTCAGCACTTATAATGTACTCTTCTGTATCCCATGCTGATGTACATGATACAAATGGTATCATAAACTGAGAGACAGAGCATGGGAAAGAGACAGAGAGAGAAGAAACGGGAAGACAGAAAGATACAGATCGCCACATAAATAGATAGACAGACCCTCAGATTTACAGCAGATGCTCAGAAGCACTCAGTGGCATGTATTAACTCAGCCAGAAAAAAAAGTTGAAAACTGTGAGCAGGAAGCAATACTAAAAGTGTTACAGTAATGTAAAGCACATTTGGATTTCTCCATCATCAAAAATGAAGAGTGCAAATATCACAGCTTCAGGGTTCAGGCTTAATCCCAACATTTGGAAACTGTCGCTGCACCATTTGCATGTTCTTAGTCCATGTTTTTTTTTTCCTGAGTACTATAGTTTCATTAGAATTAACTAACCTAACTGTTCATTCATAGTGCCTTATCCTTGCTCTTGTGGACTTTCTCAAGGCTGAAAAATCCCATGATGGACTATTTCCACATCCAGTTAATAAATAAATAAAATAATTGAGTTAAAACATGTTATGCACACTATCCATATTTAAGAGAGAAACCAAGTGTTACTAGATCCTTGCCACTGCTATGAGCAAACTGATATGTCTGCAGTTCATATAGTGCAGTAGTATCTTGCCATCATCAGGTCATGGTAGAAGGCAACCAGTCCTACATTAAAATTGCTCAGCACTGTGATTATTACAAGTTGTGATACTTTGCAAACTGGGCTCCATAATGTAGCACTTAAATCAGCTGAGACCTTGTAGATTCTAGAGGCTGAAGTATTGTGGATTGTAGAGGCTGAAGCATTGTGGATTCTAGAGGCTGAGACATTGTGGATCCTGGAGGCAGCTATGTGAACTAATATAACTACTTTGTCCCACTGGAAAACACAGTAAGAATATATACTAAAACAACTGCTCTGACAGTTGGCACAGAATACTGGCAGATGTATATCTAGGGCAGCAATGGCTTGCCCTCTAACAAACCTGGTGCCTATATTTCTTTTACATTACTAAACAGTAAAACATAGTGTAAGAATATCCACATTGTAGATTAACAATCTTTTCTGATCTCTTGCATGTACCAGCCTCTGCAGCAGGATATATAACTGTGTAATAATCATCCAAGTGTCCACTGGGATGGGGTGCCCACTTCTGTTGCTGGCACCTCTAATTCAACTAACAGTCCAAGAGCTGAAGGCAAGCCAGGAGATGGCCAGCACCTGATCAGTTTTTTCACTGATGGAGAAGGGTCTTCTAACTCCAATGGTTGATATCTGGCCAGAATAGGAGGGCAACTTTTTCAGGCTTGCAATGTATGTTATCCATCCACCCATTTTCTGATAGCATACTTGTCCTTTTACAGGGTAGTAAGGATACAAGATCTTACCCTAGCTGCCAGTAGAAACAAGGTATTGAAACCCATTCTGTACAGGCTGCTGGTCTACAACAGAATACACACAAGTGTATGTAAGTATACACACACACACACACACACACACACACACACACACACACACACACACACACACACACATACACACACATGAACCCCTATGGGCAATTTGAAAAAGACCATTTACCTACCCCATTTCTTTTAGAGCTGGGAAGAAACCAGGGTATCCAGAGAAAATTATAAGAAAGACACAGACACTGCAGAGAAGGCACACCAGCTGAGAATCAAACCTCTTGCTGTAGGGTGCTACTTGCTATGCCACTGTGACAGAGACTTTGTATTCTCTCTAAAGGGTAAATAAATGTTTTTGGCATTCATTCAAGTAAGAGTATGCTACAAATGCTGTACTGTCATTGTCCATCTCTCAGGAGGCAAACCTTACTAAAGTAACATGATAATCACCATATGATTTACTTCCTGTCCAGCTGTCCCCAACAATTGGCCCATGGAGATGACTCAGACTCTTGACATCTTTGGAAACAAGGAGGGTCTCCCTTGATGAAAGATAATGTATGAGTTTTGCCAAGTGTATTTGGAATGCAGAGTAAATAACCTTATGAGAGCAAGTAAGGCTAGACTTCTTTGTTGGTAGGTAAAAAAAGAATGTTGCCAAAAGATGCCTCTACCTCATCTGTTGCAAAAATATGTATATGCATACATACTGATCACTTTTAAAATCAAGTTGTGTACAGATTTTCCATGTAGATTTTAAAGTTACTGTAGACATTTATTTATATGATTATAAATTATTTATTTTTATATTTTACATAGCACAATTTCAATATGCTATCTGATGTGATCCAAATTAAAAGAATCTGTAAACATTCTTTTATTCTTTAACTATAACTTTTGTAAAAATGACCCATCCTATTGTCATTTCCAGATATTTTGCTAATCAGGCACTTCACCGATTTAATATGTAGTTCATGCACCGGTTAAGAAAAGTCAGGGTGCGAGATAGAAGGGTCAACACAAATGGTGTATCTTGCCTTTAGGATGTTAGAACACTTCACTGAGTCAGAGATGTGTCATTTTGATCATGGTATAGCAATGACCTGTCTATTATGAATATGCAGTTCTTCTGAGCAGTTTCCATACAGCTTTGCATTCAAACCAATATTTTCCAGTCTGAAAGCAAATTATTCTAGCAATTGCAACAAGAAATATGATATGGCTTTAAAAAAAAGTTTGTCATATATCATTTTGTAGACATTGCAGGATTTCTTCCAAAAACAATAAACAAAGTTTTCTGGTTTTCTGAGCTGTAGCCACAGAGGAAAACATAAAGTTTTGGTGAAAATAGCTGATATTCACAGAGTTCATTCATATTAGACTAAATAACTTACAAACAAATCAGAGATCATGCAGGGGTCACGTATCAGTTGCTTAATGTATTGCTAAATTTGCACATCACTGAGGAAAAACTTGAAAAGAAAGCACAGATTTTAGTGAAAGCAAAATACAGCTCTGTTTTTGCACTTCTGCCATTCCTACCTATTATGAGCATTGACATATCCCTTTGAACTTTGTGCACTCTCTCTGCTCCAGATACCTGTTTCTATAAAACAAGCACAGATAAGAGAAGTAACCACATAATCAAAATACCATAGCTTGAAAGTATGAACCAGGGCAAGAACCTAAACTAGCAGCTAGCTGTTAAGCAGATCTGAGTATGATAAACAACATGGCAAAAGTAGTTATCAATACTGAGTGTATATTTGCTGCAATTATGTCTCTGTGGCAGCTAGTATGACTTTAGATAGATAAGAAAAATGTTAATGCTTGCCATTCATCCAGACTTTACATTCATAAAGAAGTGTAGGGTAACTGACACACTGTATATCTGCATCCTGGTGTCCTTTCACAAGTCATTGCAAAACAGGATATAGTACTGTAGTTTCCCAATGGAGGCCTGAGCATACTGCATCCTGTGCTGTACCTTGCTGTCATTGCATGCTATTGCTAAGAAGTGGTCACCAAGATAGGGAAAGCGATCGAATAATTTTTGTGTCTATCTCTGAATGATGAATGGCAACAGATCCTGAGCAAGGCTTTCCATGAGCTGATACAGTGCCTTAAATATACTGAGTTTCCATGAAAGTTCTAGTCTTTACAATCTAAATTTAGTTATGGCATGAATGAATGGTACATACATCAGTATACTTTATGGCAATGATAAAATGATTGCAGACTTGGACTTTAAACCCAAATGTCCAAGGCTAAAGATCCATTCTAAGTTCTCTGACATTTCTAATGAGGATATAATGTGTGTGAAGATTGGGATAATGGCTATAAAGATGGAGAAGCTGAAAGTTTGATGGCACACTATTATAGGAAATGTATTTTAGTAAGAATTAGGAACTTGAATGAATTTTGTATGTTACCTAGTTCTTGCCATTACCTCCCATAACATTTTGGGATTGATCAAATCAGTCAGTTGTCAGATCTTTTACAGGTCTTCATGTGGTTTCGTGTTTTTTGGATCCACTGACAATGAAGGTCTTTTCTATCATCCTATGTAAGGGTTTGAACCCATGGTGGGATTCTAGCAGAATTTACTCAGTTCTGTAATGGAGGATGTTCATAATGCTGATGAAAATTTCCTTTACTATAGCGTAAGACAATGCATCAAATAACTTCCACACATCATCTTGCCTCCCTTCTCACACCTGATAAAGTTTACATTCCTGCCACCACCTGGAATGTTACCACTGCTCAGAATTCATTTTGATGACTTGAAATTTAAGTTCTCTGAACACCAGTTCCTCACTTTCAGATACAAAATCTCCAGTCTCTATTCCACCTCTTGCTGTATGCTTCTTCACCACAGGTACAGACAAAGGTTAACAGAAGGAAATATTTTTAGTGTTAAAAGAGATATATTCAAATTTTTCTACAATACCTTTGTCTAAATATTTTATTCAGTGTAGTATATTCCAGACTCAGAAACTATATTATTTCAGATGTATTTTTTGTCAGATTTTCTCTTCTGGGCACTCAACCTTAATCTGGATAGAAATAACGGGAAATGTTGCCAGTGCTAAACCTAATGTATTTTTGTTTTCTGATAAATGTTAGCTCTTTCACTGTCAGGTATACTTTTAGTGTCTTAATACTTATCAGAGATGGAACTATCTTTGTTTCCCAATCAGAACTGGAGAAGCTCAACAGAACTGTGTATAAAGCTATGTTGATTAAACTCAGGTTACACGGTCAGTGTTAAAAATCAGAAATAAGTCATTTCTTTTCCTCCAACATAAGACTAGCCCAGAGTATTTAGCTTTTCTGCATTATGTGGTAAGTTTAGAAATGATTGTATTAGTTAACTGGCAGAGACTGCATGCTGAACTTCCCTGATGCAATAATAATATTCAATGATGTTTTTTTGGCTGTAAGTATAGGTTGCTACTGGTAAAATGCATATTTGATGAAGAATGCTTCAAATGTGTAATGTTAGATTTAATTTTGCTCAGCTGACCTATACCATGTAAAACTGAATAAAGATGGAAATAGAGGGTAGGAAGCTGATTTACAATATTACCAACAGGTATTTTGAAGGAAAATGAAAATGGTGAAGCATTACAAATTACAAATTAATATGGGAAGTGCTTCAAGCTTTGCCAGGAAGGGCTGTGTGTTTACATCAGATTATGCATATATTTTAAAAAGTTTCTGTGACCCTGATCAAAAGAAACAAAAATGAAGACTCCCCCCACCCCATGTTCTAGTCAAACTGACCATCAGCTGCTTGGTGTTGCTCCAACTGCTTCTACTTTGTGTCCCCGGTGCTACCCCCCCCCCCCCAGAGCCATGACCGTCAGTCGAATAGGAAGAGGAAACTCTGTGTGGAGCAACCCAGCAGTATTACACATGCTGTTTTAGTATGCTGAGAGATTTCTATTATACTGTAACTAGGTAGATCTGCTTGGTATCACTTCCATCACTGTACATAATGTCTGTTATCTACCATCATATGGTATGCCAAATTCAACAGCTATCTGCTGTGTGATTATAGCACAATGCCTACTACCTTGGGGTGCTAAATTGCATGCAGACCCCCTTCTCCCCACACAGAATGGGTAAGCCAACTTTTCCCCTTCCTACTACCAACTCTATGCTCAATACCTCCACTGCCTGAGTCGCTAATCACAATGTCAGGGTGATAGGATTCCCTCCCTCTACACCAAGGAGCTGGATTTGAAGACATTATTTTGTAAACTGTTTAGAATAAGGCATGCCACAAAATGAGCCTGATTTTTCTTTGAATACCAGCATCTGAAAAAAATTGAAGTATTGTTAAATAAGTAGACAGTGATCAATTTGAATGGAAGATAGATTTATATACTACTCAAACTATTCAATCTTTTTATTTTTTTGTGGACACCATGTAAATAGTTATAAGTGTTTATTTTTTTTTTTTTTAGATTTTTGTTACCTAATTTCTATATATATGAACATGTTACATTTTGTGATTAAAGTTAATGAGGGATTGTCTACTTTTCTCAGACTGCTTGGATTAATATCTGTACACTGTGTATACTGTACATACTGATGAAATTCCTATCTAATATCCAAAGTCAAAATTTCTACTTGTTTCAGCACATCCTCTCCTTTGTATACACAAAGGGTAATATACTGGAATATTTGCATACAACATCACAGCATTCGTTATTCCTGCACCCCTACTGGTACAATCGCAACTCTGTGTTCACGTATCATAACATGTCATTATTCACAGTTTAGTTCCATTTATTTATTTGAAACAATTCCGCAATCAAGAGCTCTGCATTTTCAGTCTGCTCAATATTGTAAGGCATGATAAGCAGGATTCATGTGGGAGTACTAAGAAGTTTCTCAAACAAGTCTCATTATCTCGGTATAAACCCAAACTTCCTTTATTGAACAATAATCCAGTAAGCGCTTTCGTCTCCCAACACTGAGACTTCATCAGATTGAATTACATATTGAATACATTCAATTTAAATACTTAAACCAACTTGTCACATGACTTTCAGAGGTCAATGCCTTAACCCCTTCCTTCTCAAATACTCCACAAAATCCTCTCAGCTGTTTAACCCTGGAGGGTGACGAGCATTGAGTCTAACCTGCCATGAGTACTCAAGCCACCCAAGTTCTTCCTCTGCATTAAATAGTGTTTCAAAACAAGTAATAGCTCCTAGCACAATAAATTTAAAATCAGTAGAGCAATTTCCCATTTTGTAATGTTTTCCCATAGCATTATTTTCATTGCCAATCTCTACTGCCCTTTTGTGCTCATACATTCTTCTGTATAATTCTCTACTGGTACGTCCTACATAAAATGCCCCACATGGTCTACAAATAATTAAATAAACCACATATTTGGATTTGTACGTATAGAGATTGGCAATGTGACAAGTTGGTTTAAGTATTTAAATTGAATCATTAATTTGTCATGTCGACCTTTAGATTGTGTTTCTACTGGTGCTCAAAAAATATACTCTGTACATTATAAAATATATGCTTGACTATACCCTTGCTTTATCACTATAATGTATTATGAAAGTATTTAAAATTATTAAAGAATCTTCTATTACACCTGTGACTACTGATGATTGGAAACTTAAAACAAGGGCTGTACACGATTTTCGATTTTACATTTAAGAAGCTCCAGTTGTGCTAGTCTTTTAGTCCTGTACACAAACAACCAAGAATCAATCTAATATTGGACTGGTTTGACCACACATATAAAGCAAATTAGAAAGGCTTACAGCAACAGCTTCTTGAGGTATATAAACTAAGTGAAATTATATGTCAGTCGAAATACTGCAGACATATTTTCCAGATGCAAAGCTTCCCTTTTATAGATGTATGTCCTAAACTGTAACAATGAACACCTAGTATAATAACTAGTAATACAATTAAAGAAAATATTTTGAAAATTTGCAGATCATTAGCTATGAATTTGTTATATATCCAACTAATATTGCTAGACTTGCGGGCAAACTTTACCCATCTCTATATGCCACTTAGATAAAACTAAGTATTTTGTGCTGGACTCAGAATGCCATCTCATCTAATTCACCCTATAACCTATTTTGGTTTAGAATTAAATAATCCATTTTACCCAATAAATTGATTTCCCTTAGTAGGCAATTTCAATGTCTGTCTAGGATGATTTCTCAAATTAATGTAACTTTCAGGAAAACTTCCCAAGAATGTATAATGTTAATGCCATAAATACAGGCTTAATAAACTACTCTGAATGTGTAGAGAGATAAAGCCCTGACTATTGTCCAGGCAACCCAAGACTGATTAACAGTTGAGGAGCTTGAAAGCTTATAGGTTCATAGGTTCATAGGTTGGTACTAGGCTATCAGCCCTAGGGCCTATACAAGCCTAGCCATAACAATTCCCTGGCTATTTCTTCCCACATTATTTACTTTCCTGGACCCCTGTCTAGCAGGGCGACTGACGTGATCCCTGGGGTGAATTTCCTTTCTCCCATCCAATCATCAAGGTTCCTCTTGAAGAGGTTCAAAGAGGCACACTGCTTTACATGTATGGGCAATCTATTCCAGAGTTTGGGGAGTCTATGTGTCAGGAACCTATCCCTCCAGCATGTTTTGTTTATTGTGATGACAAGGTTTAGATCCCTGCAGCGTGTAGCTCTGAGGGATTGGGATTTCTTTAAGTGTAGCATGTCCAACAGCTCTGGGTTTGACATGGCCTTGTATGTTAAGCAGAGATCGCCTCTGAGTAGATGATATGCGACAGAGTATAGCTGGAGTTTTTTAAGGCAGTCAGCGTAGGGCATCTGCTTTAGGCCTGTGATTCTTTTAGTGAGGTATTTCTGAGGCCTTTCCAGCTGT
Organism: Protopterus annectens; assembly: GCF_019279795.1. Lineage (NCBI taxonomy): Eukaryota > Metazoa > Chordata > Ceratodontiformes > Protopteridae > Protopterus > Protopterus annectens. Next base: position 1,879,581,090 of record NC_056735.1, on the reverse strand, counting down.
TGCAGATGTCTTGAGAGGTACATACCAAATGGGGCATTGTATTCTATAATGGGTCTAATGAGGGATGAGTACAGTGGGACAATGACCTCCTTTTTTCTGGATGAAAAGCCCTTCATGATGAGGTGTGCCACATAGAAGGATTTCCTGACTGTTGTGGCAATGTGGTTATGGAAGGTGAGACCACTGTCCACCTGTGTCCCTAAGTCTCTTATCACACTTTCTGTGTTTAGTGTACTGCCACCTATATGGTAATTCATGGATACATGTTTTTTCCCAAAGGGGATAACAATACATTTCTTGGCATTGAGCTTGAGCCCATGGCTCTGGCACCAAGCATCTGTTTCTGTAAGGCCCTTTTGTAGCATATCCACATCATTTGGGGATTCAATAATGGCTCCCAGTTTGCAGTCATCTGCAAACTTTGTTAGCCAGAGTCCCTTAGTGTTGACCTGTACTTCAGAGAAGTAGATGCCAAACAAGAGTGGCCCCAGGACTGAACCCTGAGGTACTCCACTTGTCACTTGTCTGGAGCTGGATTTGGAGTCGGCTACTTTTACAGTGTGGGTTCTATCAGTAAGCCATTTAGCAACCCATTGGGTGACATAGGGATTAATGCCCAACTTAGTAAGTTTATCTATGATTCCAGAGTGGGGGATGGTGTCAAAGGCCTTGGCAAGGTCTAGATAGGCTGTGTGGACCACCTTACCCTTGTCCATGGCTCTGGAGACTGATTCAAAGAAGTCAATCAGGTTCAGGAGACAAGATCGGCCCTTCACAAACCCAAACTGGGTGGGGTCCAGTGTTTGAAGGTTGCCAATGTCTTTGTTTATAAGTTCCATGATAATACGCTCCATGGCCTTGCAGATAAGGCTTGTCAGACTGATGGGACGGTAGTTTCCGGGATCCAAGGTTGATCCCCCCTTGTGGATTGGGATAACTGTAGCTCTGCGCCACTCAGTGGGCATGAAACCTAAGGTGAGGCTATGATTAAACATGACACTTAGGTGAGGTGCCAGTTCATATTGTAGTTCATGTAGTACACAGCCTGGGATGTCATCTGGTCCCATGGATGCTGTATTCTTGGCTTTAGAGAGTGCATTTTGTACCTGTGTGGCCGTTATTACTGGAATTTCGCAATCTTCCAGTATTGAGATGGGCCATTTAGGGGGTGGGAGGGGGGTGAAGTTGGCACTGAATCGATCTGCCAGGATACTGGCAATATCCTTTGGATCAGTATATTCAATGCCATTCTGTTTTAGCTCAGAGCAGATCTGAGCATTGCCATTTAGATTCTTGGTGGTTGTCTTTGGAATCTTTGACAATTTTATTTTCATAACTAGCTTTGGAGGATTTTATGAGGCATCTCAGTTTCTTACTGAGGCTAGTAAGGAGTTTTGCATCCTGGGATTTTCCTCTTTTCTGCAAAAGTTTCTTCCTTTTGTTGTAAAGTTTGTTTGTGGCAGGGGACCACCAGATTGGCTTCCTTTTTTTGGATGAGAGCATTTTGGTTCTATTTGGGATGGCACGATTCATGCATGAGTGGATGTGCTCATACAGTGCCTTAGTGTAGGATTCAGCAGTTGAACTTTCAGTTCCTGTCTGCATGGGTGTCATGAAGTTTGTCACTTCTGACTTGAGTAGCATGAAGTTGGCTTTGGAGAAGTTTTTTTATGGTGGTTTCTTTACTGGGGGGTGGGGGTGGGATGTGGATGTTAAAGGTGATTAGCTTATGGTCAGACCTGACTAACAAGGGGGTGACCATAGGTATGGAGCATTGATTTCCCATGTTGGTAATGACCAGGTCTAGGATATTGGAGCCCCTGGTGGGACTACGGATTAGTTGATCCAGGGTGTTGGAATTTATGAATTCCAAGAACCGTTGTGCAAAGGTGTTGGGACATGAGTAATTTTCCCAGTTAATGACAGGGTAGTTAAAATCACCCAGTATTAGGGTGTTTGGTTCTATCTTAATATTTTCCAGTATGTTTAGAAAGGTGTAGTGAGAATCTTGGGGTATGGTTGGGGATCTGTAGCAAGCTACAATTTGGATTGCAGTCTTACCTAGTGTTAGTTGCACTTGGAGAATTTCAGACACATTGTGTTGGCCAACTAGCCTGGTGGTGTGAATATCCTTGGTGAATATTGACACTCCTCCACCTTTAGTGTTTTCGTCCTGGTTTGGTGGCGAAAAGTGTGGTAAGAGTTGTAGCCTGGTATTGCAGGGTGCTCTCTGGAGCCTTGAACCAGGTCTCAGTTACTGCACAGATATCGATGTTCTCCATTTTTAGGAGTGCCTCGAGAGAGTGCATTTTGAGGTTTAGACTTCTAGCATTGAGTAGCATTACCTTCAGATTTTGCATGCTTGTACCTGTTACGGTGGTGGTTTTGTCCTTTGAAGTTTGCCTAAAAATGGCACTATAGGGGTGGCAAGAGCTTTAGCCAGTAACCTGAATCCCAGGGGTGACAGGTGCAGACCATCTCTGGCAAAGCATCGTGGTCTGTCAATCATGTCATCCCAGGCAGACAGATACTGGATCCCCTTTGAATGACACCATAAGCTTAGCCAATTGTTGAAGTCAATCATTTTATCCTTATATTGTGGTATCATTCTGGGCGAAGGCAGGATGCTACTCAGGGCTAGGATCATACCTGCCTGGGCCACATGATCCGAGAGCTCTTCCATGTCTCTTTTCATGTAGTCCAGGGAGGTACATCTCAAGTCATTCACTCCAACATGGACAATGACAGAGTCATATTTGTACTTGTTGTGGAGTGACTTGAGTGCATGCGTTATGTGGCGGATCCTGGCACCCGACAGGCAGCTGACTGTAATTTTCTCCTTATTCAACCTGGTGAGAGGGACATCAGTGTGCCGGACTATAGAGTCACCTATGACTAAAGTGTTAGGTACATTGTCTTGCCTTAGGGCCTGTTGCTGGGTGGCACACTGGTGTTGTGAACTATGTGACACATTGGTTGTGACTGGTGTTTGTTTGCATTTCAACTTCAGAGGTCTTTGTTGCTTGGGCAGGTTACAGTTAAGGGCCTCTGCATATGTGGATTTAGTGTTGCTATATGTGGGTGTTGGTGGTGCGGGTTTAGAAGGGCTATGTGTTGCTTGAGGTGTAGTGTGGGTGTTAACATTCTCCTCTTGACTGTTTAGCACAATCTTGGGTGGAGAGAGCTTTGCTTCCATTTTGGCTATGTAAGTGCATCTCTCACAGGTTGAAGTGTTGGGTGGTAGGAGGAGAGGGTTGTCTGTGTACATGAGGCAATTGCTGCATTGCCCCAGTATGCCCAGATTCACCAGGTGGACAGGAGAAATCACCGGAAGCTGACCCTTGGACATGCCTGGTTTGGGGCTTTTTTTTTCTTTGTAAAGTATAGGAGCTGTTTCCTTAGCAAGGTACTTTGCAATTATAGGCTGTTTAGTGCCTACTATTAATTTCTCCTTGTTAACAAGGAGAGTTCAGTGTTTGTATGAGTTTAAGGCTTCCTAGTGCTTTCCAGCAGGTATTAGAGAAAGTGCTAGTCACAGGGATGCTTAAAGGTAAGATTGAAAAGAATGCACTCTGCAGTGTGCACTAGAGAAGTTAGATGTGAAAGTAGGTAACTTGAGTTTTACCTGTTTAAAAAGAAGGGAAGATAGGGGTGCCAATCCTGGAAGGGAGGGACAATAAGGAACAGTACTCTGTTGAGCCCTGGTAGAGGTCAGATTGCAGAAGGAATACCATGACTGGGAGAGGGGGAATACTAAAAAGCCAAGCAGGAATGTCTTCTGTATAATCCTGAGGTGGAACATACTCTCAGGCTATTCCTCACTGCCTGCCCAGCCTGAAGTATATGTTAGCAGACTGAGGGGAGGACATTAGGGAGACAAAAAATCCTAGATGCTGTTAGGATGATGACTTTACTCCTGATAGTTTGTTCCACACATCCAGGGATAAGAGAAGACTGAAACAGAGAAGTTAGTGCCCATTCCTGAAAACATGGAAGAGTCAACTGAGAGAGAGGGGGGGGACAGAATGTGCGATAGACCAATAAATAAATACATACATACATAAAAAAATTAAGTGTTAATTTATTAACCTGACATAATGCTGATCTGTAGCACACTGTTCAGTCAGTCTCTTAAGATACAGCTGTAATCAGCTTCTATTATACAAGCTGAGACTACATTTACCAAGCGTCATTCATCCTAGCATCCCTACATCATACTGCCTCCTAAGTACCAAGCGTCATTCATCCTAGCATCCCTACATCATACTGTTTCCTATGTACCAAGCGTCATTCATCCTAGCATCCCTACATCATACTGCTTCCTAAGTACCAAGTGTCATTCGTCCTAGCATCCCTACATCATACTGCTTCCTAAGTACCAAGCATCATTAATGCTAGCATCCCTACATCATACTGCTTCCTAAGTACCAAGCGTCATTTATCCTAGCATCCCTACATCATACTGCTTCCTAAGTACCAAGCATCATTCATCCTAGCATCCCTACATCATACTGCTTCCTAAGTACCAAGCGTCATTCATCCTAGCATCCCTACATCATACTGCTTCCTAAGTACCAAGCGTCATTCATCCTAGCATCCCTACATCATACTGCTTCCTAAGTACCAAGCGTCATTCATGCTAGCATCCCTACATCGTACTGCTTCCTAAGTACCAAGCATCATTCATGCTAGCATCCCTACATCATACTGCTTCCTAAGTACCAAGCGTCATTCATCCTAGCATCCCTACATCATACTGCTTCCTAAGTACCAAGCGTCATTCATCCTAGCATCCCTACATCATACTGCTTCCTAAGTACCAAGTGTCATTCATCCTGGCATCCCTACATCATACTGCTTCCTAAGTACCAAGCGTCTTTCATCCTGGCATCCCTACATCATACTGCTTCCTAAGTACCAAGCGTCATTCATCCTAGCATCCCTACATCATACTGCTTCCTAAATACCATGTGTCATTCATCCTATCATATCTACATCATACTGCTTCCTAAGTACCAAGCGTCATTCATCCTAGCATCCCTACATCATACTGCTTCCTAAGTACCAAGCGTCATTCATCCTAGCATCCCTACATCATACTGCTTCCTAAGTATCAAGAGTCATTCATCCTAGCATCCCTACATCATACTGCTTCCTAAGTACCAAGCGTCATTCATCCTAGCATCCCTACATCATACTGCTTCCTAAGTATCAAGCGTCATTCATCCTAGCATCCCTACATCATACTGCTTCCTAAGTACCAAGCTTCATTCATCCTAGCATCCCTACATCATACTGCTTCCTAAGTACCAAGCGTCATTCATCCTAGCATCCCTATATCATACTGCTTCCTAAGTACCAAGCGTCATTCATCCTAGCATCCCTACATCATACTGCTTCCTAAGTACCAAGCTTCATTCATCCTAGCATCCCTACATGATACTGCTTCCTAAGTACCAAGCGTCATTCATCCTAGCATCCCTATATCATACTGCTTCCTAAGTACCAAGCGTCATTCATCCTAGCATCCCTACATCATACTGCTTCCTAAGTACCAAGCGTCATTCATCCTAGCATCCCTACATCATACTGCTTCCTAAGTACCAAGCGTCATTCATCCTAGCATCCCTACATCATACTGCTTCCTAAGTACCAAGCGTCATTCATCCTAGCATCCTACATCATACTGCTTCCTAAGTACCAAGCGTCATTCATCCTAGCATCCTACATCATACTGCTTCCTAAGTACCAAGCGTCATTCATCCTAGCATCCTACATCATACTGCTTCCTAAGTACCAAGCGTCATTCATCCTAGCATCCTACATCATACTGCTTCCTAAGTACCAAGCGTCATTCATCCTAGCATCCCTACATCATACTGCTTCCTAAGTACCAAGCGTCATTCATCCTAGTATCCCTACAGCATACTGCTTCCTAAGTACCAAGCGTCATTCATCCTAGCATCCCTACATCATACTGCTTCCTAAGTACTAAGCGTCATTCATCCTAGCATCCCTACATCATACTGCTTTCTACGTTTCCAACATAATCTGTGAAATAAAACAGCTAGATGCCAAATCTGTCAAGCATTTCAATGTTTCATTTTAACTGAGAAACTTTTTGGTGAAACCTATATTTTTCTATAAACTAGAGTGACAACTGAGAGAGATGGTAAATTGCAAATAATATTAATGTAAGATGCTATAAATAAACAAAACTATGATACTAATGCCAGTTCAAAGCCATATTAATAACATGCAATATATAAAACTACAGATTAAATTATAAACATATTTGGGCTGCAGTGAACTGCTGAAATTCATTTGCAATTTTCCGTGAACACTTCAAGAAATGATTGTTGCCAGAAACACTTTTGCTTCAGATGAAGTGGAAATCATTTCAGAAGTATGAGATGGCAGCTAATGGCTTTCTTCAAAACATCTATATTCACAGCAGAGTGTAAATACCGCTTCTAATAGTAACATTTAAGGTTCACTTCAACCAATAAACCAGTAAAACACTTGCAGAAGTCTTTTTGGACATGTCAGCAAACAAATATCGGTTACAATTAACTTGAAATGTGACCAGCCAACAGTTTTCATAGGTGCCAGAACCATAGAGCCAAGGGGCGTGGAAGCCCCCCCCACACACACTTTTACAGGTGCAAGATCTGTCGGGAAAAATTAATGAAGTGGAGTTTTCACTCTAATGTGGATATGCGCTGGGAAGTTAAACTAAATTAGCTGTTCTGGTTCTCTTATTGCTCTGTGTTACAGGAGTTATGCTACTGCTGTTCCGTTGGTGCTGCCAGAGTCATGCCGGTAAGGAGAGTTTTGTTCTTTTATTTGCAGGAGTTCTGCTGCTCCCACGCATGTGTGTGTGTGTGTGTGTGTGTGTGTGTGTGTGTGTGTGTGTGTGTGTGTGTGTGTGTGTGTGTGTGTGTATGTGTGTTTACAATGCCCCAGTTAGGTATACCTGGTGGTTAGTGTTATGCTCAAATAAGCGCTTGAATTCTCTACCCATACCACCACTTGTGATTCAGGGAGTTGAGTCCATAGCTCCCCACTGTCCAGAGTTTCACAGAATATTTGGCTAATACTTTTGGTCTGTTCCTCTTAACATTTGTGTTTTTCTGGCAAATCAGTGAGAACTGAATTCACTAAATAATGATATCTCTTTAAGGTTCAGTCTTCCTATCTTTCAGGAAACACATGGTAACACAAAACACTTTATTTTAGGAACTTTCTAAGATTATACATGCAATATTTAAAATGTGTCCCTGGTTCTGGGGCTTTGCCCCCCCCAAAATAAATTTTTGCTTTTTCCATATTTCTTGTGCTGCAAAGTTGAGAGATTTAGTTGATCGTCAAGTGGATTTTACAAGGAGCTGAGAGCTTCAGGGGAAGAGAAGTTTAATGCTACTTATGCTAAGTTGTTTGCATTGTTAATAGCACATCAGGTAGTATACTTGCTTTTGATGCAGAAAACTGTGGGTACTACTCACACAGTATGCAGATGCATTGCTGATACTCTACTGTGTTGTACTTTAATGGGAGTGGATGCTGCAGTCCTATGAATGTCCTCCTTTGGAGGAGTCACTTAGTAACTATGAACCCATTATCAGTTTGCCATCCATTCCCCATTGCAAAATTACTAGCTTATCATTTTTTATTGTAGAAGAGGCAATTTGTTCTTCAAGGGCAACAGGCACTTTATTTGTAGATGAAACAATGAAATATAAAGTTGTTTGCTCGCAGCAACCTCTTCATTAGTTACAGATCCCTTTAATGTGGAATTATTTAGATGACTTACTTCTGCAGAGATTTTGAATATTTACTGATATAGATGGATTGTAATGACAGAAGTTTGAGTGGCCTTTTATGGTTGAAATTTTCTGAAATGGGTAGTTTTGTCATTATTGGTTCATACATTTTGTTTCATTGCTCACTAGAAGACTGTTCCAGACTACAAATTTAAAGCACATTCTAACAAGTGGTGCTGTATTTTATAAGGAATATAATTTAATACAATCAGGTTAATGCAATCAGGAAGGTGAATCAAAGAACATATACATGTATGCTTGCTCACAGGATGCAGAAGTTCAAAATAGGGGATGAGACCAGTCACCAATGGTGTCCCCTGGGGTTCAGTGCTGAGAGTTTTTCTGTTGGCATATACATCTCAAAAGTAAAAGGAAATACCAAAGGGCTTTGGCCGACTAAGTATGAGATGACTGCAAGCTAGGAGCAGTTATTGAATCCCCATATGACTTAACCATCGTGCTGAAAGGTTTGTCCCAAACAATAACTGATGCCAGAATCATGAATTGAAACTAAACTCCAAGAAATACTACATTATTGTATCTTTTTGGAAGTCATCTACTCCAGGGAACTGTCAAATTGACAATGCCCCCTGAGAACTGACCCAGTTGTATGGCATTTGGGAACCTGTGTGTACAGTGACCTAACTTTTGACCAACATGTGTCAAGAGTCATAAGAAAGTCTTTTTATATTAGAAGGCTTATAAACAAATTGATTGTGACTAAATCTAGAGATATTATTGTCCCCTTTACAAAGCCCTCATTAGGTAAATCATTTTGTATAATGCCACTTTGGCATGTATCTGTCTAGACCTATTCAACAATTGGAATATCCACAGAGATACCTTACTAAAAGGATACAAGTCCTAAACAGTAGGTCTTGTATGGACCACCTCAAAAATTTATCACTATACTCAGTATCCTACAGAGTGCTTAGAGGTGACATGTCTGGCATACAAGGCATCCTCTGACCTAATACAGATGGACCTATTGAACATCAGCAAGTCAAATGGCATCAGAAATACTCAGTCCAGGTATCTAAACTGAATGTTGTGGAGAGATGGATATATATCCAGAACAGACTGCCCATTCAAGTAAAACAAAGCTCATTCCTGTCCATATTCAAATACAACTTAGATCTAAGGATAGGTAATAGAAAATGTACTCCAGGATTACCCCTCGTGCCACTAATGGATAGAGACAGTTCCTAAATGCTGCATCCCTTACATGGGTCCCCTCAAATTATCTACAGTGTGATCATATTTATTCTCACTAGGGATAATGTACAATTATCAGCCATGGGATAGGTAAGACCAATCAGGAAATGTTAATTCAAGCACCAAAATGAAAACTGGTTACGCTTAAAATGTCCTCCAAGTGAACCTATGTTGTGGTAATAAATAGTTTTAAAAAAATGCCTTTATTAGATCACTAAGTGCCCCTGTCACCCTCTGCCCCCCCACCCCCCACCCAGTCTTCAACAGCTTCCAGCACCTCTGATTTTTGTATATAATTAGTCGGCAAACAAATATTGGTTACTATTAACTTGAAATGTGAGCATGTAACCGTTTTTTATATAATTAGATGGAAAATGGCAGTAACAAGTGGAGTATCAAATGTAGCTAGAAAACCTCAGACTGAACCTGATTTTCTAGACTGTAATTTCATTTAAGTATGCATGGGATTATGCAATGCTCATTTCTTGTAAATCTGTATTGTTACATGTTGCTAATTAACAACTGTTGTGTGAACTCTTCGGTATGTAATGTCGTTAGCCATAAGCTAACTATTCCACTTTACAATAAACAATTAAATATGTATTGCATGTCTTCATCATATTTATTTTGTGATCCTACAAACTCTCATTGTATTCTTGACTTTGAAAGGTACACAGTGTTAAATATCTATTCTTTAAACAGATGCTACCTAATTTTTAATTTATGTAACAGAAAAATGTTGTTATGTGTTTAAACTGAAGGGTATCTTTGTAACCATATAAAGCTAATAGATATTGTAGTTGGCTGTATTTTTTAAAAGCTATATAGGTTCATAGATTCATAGGTTAGTGCTAGGCTATCGGCCCTAGGGCCTATACAAGCCTAGCCATAACAATTCCCTGGCTATTTCTTCCCACAATATTTACTTCCCTGTACCCCTGTCTAGCAGGGCAACTGATGTGATCCCAGAGATGAATTTCCTATCTCCCATCCAATTGTCAAGGTTCCTTTTGAAGAGGGCCAAAGAGGTGCTCTGCTTGACATGTATGGGCAGTCTATTCCAGAGTCTGGGGAGTCTCTGGGTTAGAAACCTATCCCTCCAGCATGTTTTGTTCATTGTGATGACAAGGTTTAGATCCCTGGAGCATGTGGCTCTGAGGGATTGGGATTTCTTTAAGTGTAGCATGTCCAACAGCTCTGGGTTTGACATGGCCTTGTATGTTAAGCAGAGATCGTCTCTGAGTAGATGATATGCAACAAAGTATAGCTGGAGCTTTGTTAGACGGTCAGCATAGGGCATCTGCTTTAGGCCTGTGATTCTTTTAGTATGAAATGTTTTCATTTACAGAAACAAAATGCTACACATATTCCTCATTTAGGTTGGTGTTACTGTGATAATGCATATTGCTCTTTGCAATTTCAGCAGCAATTAAGAATTAAAATGTGTAGCTAATTAGTAACAGTTGTATGCTAAATGTGTGCTCAAATACAAAGTCATCATGCTGGAATGTAAATATTTATTGCTGCTATGTATCACTCTGCATTATGTAAAAAACATGACATTTCAAAACATGATACTGCTGTCACAATACTTTACACTGACTCAACAGTCTCGCTATCAGCTTGGAGATCATCTTTTCAGTATCTGTTTCAAAGTTATAGAATGATCTTATCATGAAAACCCACAAAATCTCTGTCAGTATTTATTTCATTAAATCACTTAAGTCTCATCTCACTGCACACTGGAACCATAGTCGTAGCATTGTGCAAATATCTGGTCATCTGTAATTTACCCTTCTTTCCACACCAGTTTTTCTTTATCTTCCACAACTGTATGACCACTGAAATCATATATGACTATTAAGCATTCAGTGTGACTCTTTTCTGCACTGTAGGCGCATATCTCTTTGTGGTCTGATTTATATCCTGCTACACAGGCAACACCAAAACAATCTTATTGACCTGCCTGACTTTTGGGCACATCAAATTGCTCCGAGTTTCCAGTAATAGAGAGAAATTAAATCAGCAAGAAAAGGAGACTAGTATCATTGTATTTCTGGAACTGAATACATCCTCAAGTCTTGGTGAGTACCTTCATGTGCTGGAGTCTGTTTTCACAAAATCTCATCAAGATGACACTGATCTATAGACTGTATTTTATATCTCATATATAACAGGGAAAGGTAGATAAAAAAATAAAAAAAGACTGGATGTGCAGGTCCCATGATAACAAAATGACCACTTCTGGTGTTCGTACTAATGCCAGGACTGGAAAAAAGTCAGTGTTGAATCCTCTGGACATGGAAACATTCCAACCACAGATTTAGTGCAGGATCAAGGGGAATATGACCCCCTGTAGCAGAAGAAAGTGGTCTGCATAAAACACAAAAACTAACACTCAAAAATAAGGCATAAGGATGACAAAGTGGTCAGTTAAAGATAAGGAAGAAATTATATATTGTTATTATTACATAAGAAACCCAGATACACCTGCACAAGAAAAACTGTCAAAAGCTACAAATAAACATTTGTATTCATCAATACAACAGATCCATGAACAACATTACATAGGTGAAGAAAATTTGGGCAGTCTGGAAAAAGAAGCAACAGAGAAAGTGCAAAAATATAAAGAACAAAATCCAAAGATTTTTGAAACATATAAAAAATGCAGAAATGAGAAAGAGAAAGATCTGATATGGTACAATATTTATGCAAAGGAGAAAGCCAAACTAGTCAATACAAATAAACAGTTCCAAAGATATTTAAAGAGAAATAAAGGCAAAGGCATCTGGATAAGGAATATTTCACAATGAAAAAAATTAAAAACAAAGGGGAATTTAAAAAAGAGGAATAGTAAAGTAAAAGTTAAACAAATAGAAAATGAAGTTATATATTATCTGCAAAATGGATGATTTAATATGGAAAATCCAACACAGGTAATTTCACAGCATGATGGAGCAGTGGATCCCCAGATTACGCAGCATCAAGTGGAGTAGTAAACATCTGAAGAAGATTTGCAACACAGTGATGCTATGGAGTCTTCTGTAGGAGACCAGTATGAAAGGCCAGCTGCAATTGCACAGCAAGGGAAGTAACAAGAAACATTGACAACTCTGACCCAGGTAATGCTGCAGAGTGAGGGACCAATGGGTTCCCATATGAAGGGGCAACAGATGAAGTAGGGTGCATCCGAAAAGGATATGTCACAGGAAGGTGTTCTGGAACTTTCTGTTGAATACTTACAATAAACAGAGTGCAAAGAAAAATGCTCTCAGTTCAGTATACAATTATCTAAGGGAATGCTAGATCAGAAATTAGAATAGATGAAAGTAATAGATTACAGAAAGTTGATAAGACACAAAATGTTAGAAGATTAGTAAAACAGAGGACCACAGTAATCAGGACTATTAAGTGCAATTTAAGTGACTTAAGAGAAATAAATAGGATATATTACTGTGCAACTAAACTAGTAGTGGATAAGGTGTTACCACAAAAACATACAGTAATAAAGGAAAGAAAAGGGTGGGAGGTTGGCATAATGGTTAAGGTGCTTACCTTGCAGACACAAGGTGCAGGGTTTGATTGTCACATGGGGTAACTGGCTAGGCTCAAAATGGCCCTCAATAGCAATTTGCCTAGTACCAGGGGCAGCTCGTGGCATCAGACTGCCGGACTGCAGCCCCCTCATCTAAAAAGAATAAAGTGTGAGAAAATGTAAAAAAAAAAAAAAAAATACCTTTTTTTTGTTTAAAACAAAATTCGAGTCCGCGACTCGGAAGTACGCACATGTGCACTTTAACTGCCTTGGGCTGCGGCGGTTTTAAGCAGCTTTTTTTTTGTTTGTTTTGATTGCAGCCCAGAGGAGTAATGAAGGCATCATTGTGATGCCCAGAAGTCTATGCGGTTCCAAACCGCATAGAATTGGAAGGGGCTCGGACTGCGACGTCCGCAGGCATGTCATGACGTGCTTGCTGGGCTAAATGCTGCTGATTGGTTGTTACTCTCTTCCCGGGCTTTATGTGCTGGGAAAAGAGCGAGACTCAATCAGTCAGTTGTCGGCTTCCCTTGTGGATTGTTTTGTGACCTTTTTTAAATTTTTTATTAATAATTTTTATTTGTTTTGGCATTGGAATCGGATTTTACTTTTTTTTTTATTTGGGTGGATTTTTGTCAGCTTTGCTGCAGCCTGTGCTAGAGAAGGAAGAACAGAAGAACAAGAAGAAAGAAGAAGAAAGAAAAGAAGAAAAGAACAGAGTGAAGGTGCAGAATTAAAGTAAGTATTGTAATTTGTATCTCATGATTCACTTTTCCAGCTGCAATACTACCTTCTCAGCTGATAATTTACATTGTTTACAAACTATGTCCCACTGAATACACAGCAGGATGGAAATACAAGACTATTTAGATAGGCAAGCTCTTTGTAGCCTTTAAATTCATGGTGTAACATAGCTCAGGACTGATGCAGCCCAGTTCACACGGCAAGTGCAGGTCTCACAGTACATCTACAGTACCTAAAACCAAGGGTTCAAGTGGGGGATGGAGGGATGTCATTCTATCATAGTGTAGTGGTTTCAGCCAAAATGTTGTTTCAAAATGGTGTAAAATAATTTAAGCATTGTGTTAGTAGTGCAAATATAACTGTTAACTTTAAAACTGAAGAAAAATGAATGCATAAAACTATCCATAGGACTGTTGTTTTAAACTGATCACTTCTTGAATCAGGAAGAGAGGATTTCTGCATAGATTAGTTGTTATAGCTAATTATGTCATTAAATGTTGTATAAAAAAGAGGGTTATAGCTCTATGAAACCAAAGAAGCTTGTCCCTCATACTCAGAGTGGAAATGGCTGCCAGTAACGGTTCTAGGCATTACAGTGCAGTAAGGAAGAATTCTCGTTAACTTTCCGGTGGTGACTTAGGCATCTTCCTTTTAAATGGATTAAGGTGGGCAGACTCTACAAGATACCAGCTGAATGTTACGGACTTTGATTCTTTATTTTTGCCAATGCAGGAATGAATTATTGAATTTTTTTGGAAGTAACTGTTGCCTAGTTTATGGAAAAAAGGTACTGTATATCTCCCTTTTATCCAGAAAGGTATTTTGGTGTGCTATATTGAGTATGGGAGTCTATGCCACTGCCTTTTGTATCATCGAAAAAAATAAAAATTGTTAGGAATCCTTGGACTTTGATGTGTTATGGGTACAGTACATTTTTGTCAAAGTTACCAATCCTCAAAGAATTTTCCAGTGTTAGAACTGATCAAGTACATTTTGTCATGTATTGGAGAAGTGAAAGTGGGCCACATCAAATATTAAGTGTGACTGGGTACTAATGCTATAATGTTTGCTTGTAGTAAACATTTCATCACTGGATTGAGTATGTGCTTTTACTAATGGTTTCTGTTTAAAGTAAGAGCTAGAGAAAGAGTGTGTGTGTGTGTGTGTGTGTGTGTGTGTGTGTGTGTGTGTGTGTGTGTGTGTGTGTGTGTGTGTGTGTGTGTGAAATGCCCCAGTTGCTATATACTGGTGGCTAGAGAAAACATATACCTTGAACCTTTGTTGTAGGTGGCAAGGGACTGAATTCCCTACCCACCACCATTTTTAAAAACTTGCAGATTTTTGCCTCATATTTGTTCTTTTTGGTTCCTCATAAAATCTGTGGTTTCTGTATTATTGCTTCCTTATATAGTCAGTAGTGCAGTGGTGCACTGCTAGCATTGTTGCTTGACAGCTACAGGTTCTCTGGTTTGATTCTTGGCTGGGGTGCTTTCTGTGTGGAGTCTGCATGTCTTCCCATCTTACTAAAGCATGTGTCTGGAGTGTTTCTGTCTGGGCCTCTGCTTGGCTTTTGTTCCCAAGTCTGGATAACAATTGTTAAATAAATAAAAATAACAGGCATTTGAATTTCAGACTTCAGAAAGTACATGGTAACACAAAACCTTTTATTCTAGCAATTTTCTAAGTTTATAACATGGATATTTTTAAATTTGTCCCTATTTTTGGGACTGTATTCCCCCATTATTGGCTTCATCCAGGTTTTTTGTGCTAAGGTTGAGAGCTATGGTGAGAACTGAATTCATTAAATGATAGCCATTTAAGTTTCAGTCTTCCTCTCTTTCACAAAACAGCTGATTTGGCATAGTGGTATGTTGCACTGACTGTTTTGCACAGGGACCTTGGCAGTAAAATGTATGGTGGTAACACAGCATTTTTCTTTCACAAAGCAGGTGATTTGGCATAGTAGTATGTTGCTATGACTCTTTTGCACAGGGACCTTGGCAGTAAAATGTATGGTGATAACACAGCATTTTATTCTAGCAACTTTTCCAAGATTATCCAAGCAATGTTTAATGTGTTCCTGATTTTAGGCCGTTTGACCCCCCCCCCCCAATAAATTTGGCTTTTCCCAGATTTCTTGTGCTGCGAAGTTGAGATGCAGTTGAGTATTGAGTAGATTTTACAAGCAGCTGAGAGCTGCAGGGGAAGAGAAGTTTAGTGCTGCTTGCAGTGTTAATAGCACAACAGGTTATGTACTTGCTTTTGATGTAGAAGGTTGTTGGTTTTACTCTCACAAGGGGTGAATGCTGCCATACTGAAAAACGTAAGATACTAACTATGAGCCTGTTATCAGTTTGCCATCCATTCATTTCCTATTGCAATATTACTAGCTTATTTTTAATGTAATATAGGCAATTTATTCCTCAGGGGCATCAGACACTTTATTTTTCGATGAAACCATGAAATATAAAGGTGTTTGCTAGCAGCAACATCTTCATTAGTTACAGATTTATTTAATGAGGAATTTAGATAAATTTTTTACTTCTTCAGAGATTGTGCATATTTACTGATAATGGTGGACTGCAGAATTGTGCATATTTACTGATAATGGTGGACTGTAGAAGTTTGAGTAGACTTTTATAATGGAAATGTTCTGAATTGGGCAGTTTTGTCATTATTGGTGCATGCGTTTTGTTTCATTGTTTACTGGAAAAATGTTCAAAACAATAGGAAGGTGTATCAAAGAGCACATGTATGTTTCATATGCAAGGGGCCTATGATTTGAAAACAGCCCAGAATTAATCTTTATCTGCCACTGGTAAAATGTATTTTCTTTGAATGTGGGTTTCAATGCTGTTTCAATGAATGTGAGTTTCAAGGGCAGAGAAGTTTTAATGCTAAGTTTGTTTAGCAGATGTCTTAGTGTTTGTGCTGTAAAATGCCAAATAAAACTTTCAAATGAAGTCCAAATCATCATAGAAATAAATCAGTATGCACATTAGTGTTTATGGTAAATGGAGTGAAATAGCCAAGTAATGGATCATTGGAATGGCTGCAGGGGGAGGCTCCATTCGACCATGATATTTTGAGGGGGAAGGGCGGCAAACTTAGATAGCCCCAGCTGAACTATACCTCCCAACAGTCCAGATTCTCAAAGAATGAATAGATTTTTGCTTCTTATTTTTGGTTTGTTCCTCATAAAATTTGTGGTTTTCTGACAAATCATTTAGGAATTAAGTCACTAAACAATGACACACCAAGTTTCAGACTTCATAACCTTCAGAAAAATGCATGCTAAAGTAAGACCTTTTGTTCTATCAACTGTCTCAGTTTATACAAGAGCAATTTTTAGTACTGTTTATATGTTCCCCCAATATATTTGGCCTTGTCCAAATTTATTGCATTAACAGGTTGAGAGGTACATGCAAATAAATTGCTTTATAGAATTAGGCATAGCCAAACCTCTCAACTGTCCCTGATTTTGGCTCAAAATGTTGCTCTTCCCCTAATAATCCCTCCGCAAAATAGCAATTTTGGAAGAAAACATGGAGGGTTTACAATTAAGAAATAACTGTAATAATTAGAGTTATAGATTACTTTTATTTCAGAAATGCAAGTAGATTATTTTATTTTGTCAGCTGCTCAGGTTAGCAGTACTAATATTAAAGTGTCTCTTCTTTGACAGGTTCCCAGCTGTATTGTGTGGCTATTTTATATTTTTACATCACATTTTTGGTCCATTTTTCATAAAATTGTGTTTTTTTTTGGCAAATTAGTGACAAACCATTAAAGACTGAAGTTAGAAAATAATGACAGACATTTGAGTTTCAGATTTCATACCATTCAGAAAATTCATACTAATGCAAGACCTATTCTATTATCTTTCTAAGTTTATAAGAGCAATATTTTAAAAACTGTCCTTATTTTTGGGCCTTTGTCCCACTTCTTTGTATGGCTTTATCCAGATTTCTTGCTCTGAGGTTGAGAGGTATGACAAATGTCAGGGTCATCACAGTCAGCCAGAGACATTTCAAATTGTGACATACTTGTTGCATCCCACACCCCCATGTAGTGACTCTGGATGTGTCAAAGCAAGGCAAGGAGTAGTTATGCAGTGTAAATGTGCAGAGTACCCCCCCCCATCCAAGGTAGACACAAGTACTACAGTGGCTTTTCATCTGTCCTTGATTTTGCAGAATGGTCTGGTTTCTATCATTTTTGTACTGTTGATTTATGCTTATTACTCAAAGTGCCTGTTGCTCTGTGTTTAAGTAGCAATACTTTAATGGCCATCAGGTAAGCTTGGCTGAGATTGTAAGATGCAAGTAAGCTTTAATAAGCATACTGTTAAAGAATTGTCAACATTGAAAGGCTTTCTTTTGTTACCATGTAGAGAATACTTAACTAGATAATGTATAAGCCTTTGGTATTGAAATGCATATGACAGTATTTGTAATAAGGGACAGGATTACATTATTTTAAGAAGCTTATTACACTTGGAGACTTCAGTCATCTCTGCAGGCTTTACCCGTAAACTAAACAGAATGCCAATTGTGTAGTCCATAACCTGTACAGTAATCCTTTTAAGCAATGTATCTTGAGCTTATTTCTTGTTTGCTTTTCATTTTTTACTTTGATCATGTTTTCCCTATGAAACAAGTAGATAGTTGTCAGGCAGCAGGTCTTTTTTTGGATAAGGAACATTTTTACAAGTGAGGGCATCAGAGATTTCTACTTTCAGCATGTTACTTGGTACTTTAATAAAGCTGAATATAAATTAGAACTGCAGTGCAAGAAGTGGTTTGAGTTTGAGTGCTGCTTGTTTTTCTTATACTTGATTTTGACTGGCATTCCATTAATGTATTTAAAAAATAAATTTATTTTTTCATGCCTCACAACCTTTTTGTTTCCATCTAGATATTAAGTAAGCTGTCATGCAGCCAATGCATTGAAATATTTTTATTCTTCTACACTTCATTTTGTCTTGATTGGACTCCTCGTAATGATGGTTTGGCACCCACGGCAGTGTATTTAGTTATTTTTTGTGGTTTTGAGCATAGCTCCTCTCCTTTCTAGTTGGCCGCACCCCTTTCCATTGACCACACCCATTCAGCTGTCTCCTGCAGCCCCCCTTTGATTTGAAGTCACCAGCCGCCACTGCCTAGTACTAACCTATGAACCTATGAATCTATAAAAGGAACAAGTAATGCTGCCACAGAAGCATCAAATAAAGAAAATGAAAAAGTAATTCTGACTAGAAATATCACTTAGAAGGGGATACAGAAACAGAAATAGATTATCAAAATACTTAAATAGACACTGTAAAGGCAACATACACAATATCAAAACAGACCAAGATCTGTCATTCAGTATTGCTGCCAATAATAATATCAGTACAAGCACAAATAAAACATAGAAGATATGTAGATAAATACAAAGGAAAAGTAGAAAATAAAAAAAAACATTGATGACCTAAAAGGTTTTATAAAGAACTGGGAGGAAACAAATCAAAAGGAATATAAACACCACCAAAAAAGAAAAAACAGATACATCTTGAAGAAATATTTTTGAAGATCCTGTTGAACATAACAAAGATGTTGAATGGCAATGAAGTAAAAGAAACAGCAAGGAGTTAGTTCTAATGCTGAAGATATGAAATGTGATGGGGTTATGGCCACAGAAATTGAGACAAAATTAAGGAAAGCACCTAAATGGAAAACCCCAGACCAAGGCACAGTACCTATCTTCTGACTAAAGGTATTACCATCTTTACACAGAGAGTTAGCCCTGAGTAAGAATTGTTTATATTCGCATCCCAAGCTGACACTAACCTGGTTAACAACAGGAAAAACAATACCCATCTTTAAGAGTGAACCAGTAAGCCATCCTAAAAACTATATATAACTTGTCTCATGCCAATATACAAATTATATACTGGAATTGATGCAGGCAGAGTTCATACTCATTTAGAAAAAAAATTATTTTATTTATTTATTTTACATTTGTTGACCGGGCTAGTCTGGCTGGATACATGTCCATTTTCAGAAGAGGCCCGAGGAGAAAAGCTCCACTAAATACTAAGTACATTACAAAATATTACAAATGTTTATAAGTAACAAATTAGAAAATCATAACATCACACAGAATGCAAGATAGATTCAGGAGAAGCACATTTCGATGAGCAGTTAATACCATATTAGCAATTTTACATAGAATGTACCTAGGTCGATTAGTACTGTAAAAGGAGAAGAAATAAGACAGATACTAATAGGAAGAGTGAAGGAGAGATGTAGTAAGAGAAAGAAAAAGGTTAGCCTGGTGTACTGCAGGAACAAAGCCAATGATTTAGGTAGTACAGTTTAATTTTCTGTTTGAATTGAGGCAGGGATGTAGTCAAAGTTATGTCACAAGGTAAGAGATTCCAGCATTTACCTATAGTGTTAGTGAAAAGAGAACAACCTGCTGTGTTGTTTGCCTTTATTGATTTAGTCATAAGTTTACTAGAGGAGCCGAGTTCAGATTATTATGGGATTAGGAGTTGAGAGAGTATAGGGTGTTGTCAGGTAGGTGTAATATGTTGTGAGCTATAGTGAGTTGAGGAATTTTAGGTAGTTTTGAAATTGAGCCAGCCAAGTTGCTTTAGATTTATACAGTGGTGAGTCCTAAAGGGGTTACTAGTGGCAACGTGCTATGTTATTATAGCAAGTTTCAAGTTTGTTAAGATTGTTTTTCTTGAGGTTGGTATAAATGGGAGAAGCATATAGGAGAGTAGATAGGAGATGGGTTTGAGCACATTTGGTTCTTGTTGCTGGGGTTAGAAAAGGTTTAATACGATATAGGGATTCAATTTTTTGTTAACAACCTTGATGGTGTTGTTTATGTGCTGATCGAAGGAAAGATGATTGTCAATGGTTATTCCAAGAAGTTTAGTAGTTGGATCAGGCGAGATGATAGTGCCATTATTAGAAGAAATGGTAAAGTTTAAAGGGGGACCGAGAGGTGGGGAGAAGAGGAGGAGTTTAGTTTTTGCATTTAGTAGGAGAAACCGTTTAGAAAACCAAGTTTCTACTTTGTTAAAGGTATTTTGTGTTAAGGAGGTCAGTTCAGTAGAAGAAGGTGCGGAGCAGATAAGGGTAGAATCATCTGCATATTGTATGCAGGTAGCTTGTGGTATAGCAGTCTGAAGATCGTTTATAAAGAGGGTGAACAGAAGTGGACCTAGAATGGAGCCCTGGGGAACTCCGATGGAAATGGGCAAGAGAGAAGAGATGTGATTTTCCCAAATTACTGCTTGTTGTCTGTTGTTAAGGTAAGATTTAAACCAATTTGTGGCTAGTTTATCACAAGGAAGAGATTCGAGAATATTGATTAAGAGAGAGTGGTTAACCATGTAAAGCTTTTGAGAGATCAATGAAAAGAGCGGAGGAGAGAGAATGGTTGTTTCGATTTTTGTTGATAGTATCTATAAAGGAGAGAAGGGCAGTGGTGGTACTATGATGGGGTCTAAAACCATGCTGGCAGTTTGCTATTATGTTGTGGAGGGAGAGGTGGTGTACCAGTTGCTGGTGAATACATTTTCCATTATTTTTGCAAGGGGTGAAAGAAGGGCAATTGGTCTAAAGTTGGAAAGGTCAAGGGAGTTTCCACCTTTATGAAGTGGTATAATATAGGAGACTTTCCATATATCAGGGATGGTTCCTTCTTGGATAGTTCTGTTGATGAGTAAGGAAATAGGATAAGCAATTTCTTTAGCAGCTTTCTGAAGGAAAAGAGAAGGAGCTTGTCAGCAGAAGGGGTGCAGGGTTTAAGTTTGTGAATGAGTTTGAAGATGAAAGAGGTAGATATAGGTTTTAGAGCGAAATTGAGGGAAGAGGTAGTTCTGTTAGGTGGTATATGAGAGTTATTAGTGTTCATTTGTTTGGCTAGGGTTTGAATAGTTTCAGAGAAAAAAGAGTTGAAAGCATTGGCAGTCTGGAGAGGGTTTCTGGGTCAGCATTTAGGAAGGAGTTTTCGCAGTTCCTGGGGAAAGAAGTCTATTTACTGATGACCAGAACTGTTTAGGGTTGTTAATATGTGTTTCCTGGAGGTTACAGTAGAAGTTTTCTTGTCAGAGAATATTGATTTTTGCTAAATTACGAAGCTGGCGGAATTTAACTAAGTCAGGGTTTAGTTTATTACATCTCCAAGATTTCCATGCTTTGTTTCTAGCAAGCATGAGTTTTTTTGTGTTGGTGGTCAGCCATGGGGCCGATTTGGTCTTTACTCTAATAGTGCGTTCTGGTGCATGAGAATCAAGTATAGATAGGAATGTGGAATTAAAGAATAATACTGCTTCTTCTAGGGGGAGTGATTTTAAGCAATTCCAATTACATGCACTCAGTTCGGCTTTAAAAAGGTCTATGTTAAAGTGTTTGACTGATCGAATTAGCCTTGTATTTGGGAGGTTAACAAATTCTGATTTTTGTCTAGAAATGTAGGTTAGGCAGTGGTCGCTGATGTCATCAGGCATAATACCTACCTTATAATGTGTCTTAACTTTATTAGTTAGTATCCAGTCTAATATACTCTCTTTCTTACTGGGTTTATTGACTCTTGTAGTTGAGGTAATACTTTGTGAAAACCCATGTAGGTTAATATGGGAGGTGGGATTGACTGTATTTATAGTGTTCCAGTCTATGTTAACGTCACCAAGAATTATGGTTTCTTGGGGGTAGTTGGTAGAAACCCAGCTTAAAAAGTCTTCTAGTATTGGAATGTTATTACCTGGGGGAAGATACAAACAAATAATGTAAATAGATTTTTTGGGGTTAAGTTGGAGTTTAATAATGATGGTTTCTGTTTTGCTATTTAGGTTTGGGCATTCTGGTTGAATAGATATGTTAAGTTGATTTTTGAAGAGTATTGCTACTCCTCCACCCTTACGTTTTAAGCGGTGTCTTATTATGTTATAACCCTGGGGTACAATCTCTGAGTCTTTTGTGCCTGGGGTAAGCCAGGTTTCAGAGAGGCAAAGGATGTCAAATGAGTGTATATCTAAGAGGGCATGGATGAAAGGTATTTTGTTATTTATGCTTTGGATGTTAAGGTGTCCTATAAGGAAGTTATTGTTGGGGTTAGGCAAGCAGTTTTGGGGAGGTGGTGAGGTAGGGCCAGGGTTGGGGTGGATGTCTCCATCTAGTAGAGTAGGATTAATAAGTTTTGTTAAGTAGTTCTTATTTAGAATTGTTAGAGATTTTGTTTTGCAAGATAGTAGGGGTATGTAAGGTGATGTTGCCTATGGAATTTAGATAGGTGATAACTAGGGTGGAATTAACATTAGGGTAGGTTGTGAATGTGAGTCTAGTAGAGGTGTGTTTATGTGTGGAGATAAGAGAGTTATCTAGTGAAATTTCAAGAAAGGTGAGAAGGTATGTAGAAAGAAGGGTGGTTGTGATTGCGATAGAGAGTACAGGCATAGTTAGGTATGTAGGAGGCATCATTTAGTAATTAGAGAGGTGAGGAAGTAGAGGGGAAAGTGTAAAGGAGAAAATAGAATGTGGTAAGCAATATAGGGAAAGTCTGTAGTTTAAAGCAGTAGGTAGATAAGAAAGGATATTAATTGGAAAAGAAAAGGCTGGAGTGGAAGGAAAGTGTAAGGAGAGAAGTCTAGGTAATAGTGAAAGCTAATAGAAGATGTATGGTCTTGGGGCAGAGATAGAGTAGGAAGGGATGTACTAAGGCTGGGGAACAATTTGGCGGGGAAGGAGAGTAATAGGATAGGAGGGCTAGGGGTGTGGCTATAGAGCTATAAATGTAGGACCCCGGGGGTGGGTGGGGGGTAGGGAGGGAGGGAGTGAGCCACAGGCGGCTGGGCAGCGCGGGTAAGCTAACTGAGGTATAGCCAGGAGACAATCAGAAAAGCAGGTGAGACTATAGGAGCAGCAGTGTCAATAGGGAAGGGGTAAGATAGGAACCAGATACCAGAGGATAGGAGAAAGGTAAGGAGGAGTATGACAGAAAAGAGTACTGAGGATTTAGGAGGAGATGAGTGAGGTGTAATGGAAGAGAGTAGGGCAGGTTACTGGAGAGATATCAGCACAGGTGGTAAGGAGAATAGGCAGTCGGTAAGGAAGAAAATGGAGGTAGAGGGATGGAAAACCAAATTAGCAGAGTAGACTGAGGAGGGCTAATCAGGGAAATAGGAGGAAGCAAAGAAGAAAGAGAGAGAGTAGCGCCACCTAGTGGCTGGTATAGGTAAATGAGAGGAGAATGGGAAATACAAACAGGACAAGGGAATGAAAAAAAGAAAGAAAAATGAGGGCACGAAAAGGTGAGAGTGAGGGTTTTGGGGATAAGAGAGGAGGTACTGGCTGCTAGGCACACAAAGCAGGCAGAGTAATGGACTCTGAAGGTGGACCTATACAGAGGCTAAAGAGGCAGAAAGCGAAGCCCAAGACCTACTTTCAGTTCCTTGACTGTAGATCAATATGGGAGGTAGGCAGATTTTCAGTCACTGTAGTCAGGGCCAGGATGATCCAACAGCAGTAGGGCTTAAAGCTGGACAAGATTCAGTAGGGATGGTGCTATTAACTTCTAGGGAGAGAAGAATAACAGTCTTAGCATAGATGTTAAATTGAACAGGTACAAAACACAGCCAAATTGGTAAGGATTAACAAAGGTACAACAGCAATATTATCAGCAGTCTAACAGTAAAATTATCTAGCAATCTAACCCTGTTGAAACAGCTTGTCTAAAACTAACCCTGATAACATTAAGAGCGGGAAAATACATAAAACTATCAATAGTGAGCTAGAAATAAATCAAGCAAAAATGTATACCTGGATCTACTTGATAGACTCTAAACAATAGATATTATGAGTAGCAACAGTCATGTGACCAGCTGGTAACTCACCAGAGTAATATATTATATGCAAGTCATTGATATAGGGAGGTTAAACTATTTGTAAAGCTAAATTAAAAGTATGTAGTTGGACTTACTAACAGTAGAGTAAGTGATACAGCTATTAGGGTACTATGTAAGAGGTATGCCAGAGCAGAGAATCCAAGGTACTGATTCAAGCGTTGCAGAGGTTCTATCAGAGATGAACCGAAGAGTACATCCCTTATCTACTGCAGCGCTCACTAGGTACAGCTAGGCTTGCCTAGTATGCAAAAATGGGTAAATGGTTGGTAACAAGCTCCAAATAAGGCTAGCAGCAGAGGCATCTATGGAAAATAAGCCATCAGTGCGGGTCATAGGATAGTTGTAAGCACCTTAGCGTATTTGCACCAGCATACACGCCAGCTAACGATAAAGAAGCTCCACGTGTGTGATGCCGTTTAGTAGCAATGGGCTGTAACTCTAACGATAGCCTGGCCAGGTACTAACTTGTCTAGATAAGTGTACAGGCAGAAAGAAATACAAAGTAGAGCAGGAAATAGTATTAGTCTGTACCTCTTAACACATCTAACACAGTGCAAACGCTTTAACACTTAACACATCTAACACAGTACAAACGCTTTAACGCTTAGCGTTTTAGTGAAAAAGCAGGAGTAATCTAGGCAACATCAGTTTGTACTAAGATGCATGAGCAGGTCTAGCAGAAAAAGTATAATCACAACACAGCGATGTAATAGTGCTAAATACAATGCTATAGAGATAAAAAGCGAACGAGCAGATTACTACAACAGTTTTAAGAGCTTAAAAATGCAATGCGACTATGTTGAACTACATTTAGCAGCAAACATCAAGTAATGCAGCGGATTAAACAGACCCGATGCCTGAAGCTGTTAGTCCGAACCCTGGGTCCTTCGTTTAAGAACCAATGGTGCCTCGTCGGAATAAATAAAGACTTCACAGTAGCATAGTGATTAGGACTACTAGCGACAGTAATCACTGATAAATACAGTAATAAGTTCAGCTATTTCGGCCTTGACAACATCAAAAATTCCATGCAGAGAAAGCTCAAGGTAACCGTAACCTACCAGAGATAACTCGCCAAGGCAGGAGCGCACAGCAGCCAGGGACCTGGAACGGTGGAAGGAAGTGAAAGGGGTGGCCTTGGTACAGGAAGGGTATAAGTAACTTCAGCGGAAGAAGGGCGGGACAGGGGAAAAGAACACGGGCTATAGGGAAGGGTAGGCGGGACCAAAGGAAGAGGGTAGGGGAGACGGAAAAAAGAAAGACAGGGGAAAATAAGTGACGTGGTGTTAAGAAGGGAGATAACTAACAACTGAGGTATAGCCAGGAGATTTTTAAGTTATGGCAATAGAACAAAAGGGTAACAAACTCATATGGAGCAAAGGATCATTTGTTATTAAACAAACCCATAATAAAGAATTGTAAAAAGGGGGAAGAATCTAAGTACGGCATAGATAGACTACAAAAAAGTATTTCAGCATATCCCACATTCATGGATAAAATAATTCTTACAGATGTCTAAGATACTCCATCCACTGATCAATTGCATTACAGTGCCTATGAAACAGTGGCAAACCACACTCTGCAGTTGAGCCATGCCAAAGGACAAATGATTATCCCAGAGACAATGGGGGATACTCCAAGGTGATTCCAGTGTGAATCTTTGTCACCACTGTTTTGTCTTGTTCTTAAACCATTAAGCTATTACTTAACAAATTAGGCTATGGTTACAATTTCCCTCCCAGAAGCCACCCTTGAAAGACTCGTTATCTACTTTTTGTGGATGTCTTAGAATTGTATAGTTCATCAGATGAGAAGATGAAAGCAAAACTACAAATGGTTAAAACTTTCTCAGATGATATAAGAATGGCATTTGGTCTTGATAAATGTGCAAAAGCAACATTTTAAACAGGAAAGTTGCAGCACCAAGAAAAATATCAATTTGGGACAGGAATGTAATATAAAGGAACTTGAGCAGGAGGGGGGTATATAAATATTTGGGAATAGATGAAAGATCATCAATAAACCATGAACAAATAAGAGTAAACTCAGTAAAGAATACTTCAGAAGATTAAAACTAATATTGAAAACTGCCCTGACATCTAAGAATAAAGTCCAAGCTATAAATCAATTTTCTCTTCCTATGTTAACTTACAATTTCGGGGTGATTGACAGCTCCCAAAAAGTAGTGGGTCAGCTGGAAAAGAAAACAAGAAACATGTTTCACGCTTATCAATTGATTTATAAAATTCAGTGTATACCAAGATTATACATTCCTCACTTGGAAGGAGGTATGAGCCTCCTTGAAATTGATTACATGTACAGATTTCCATTCATGGGACTATATACATATAACATATAACTAATAAAATTATGGAAACTACTACCACTACAAAAGTCTCACTTACTGTGTCAAAGTGAAAATTGCAGCAACAAACGAATAGGAAGACACAGAAGCAGCTGATATATCCAGTTCAAAACTTTTACTGCAGTGCAACAAAACACAAGCGCTTTCACCAAACAGGCATCATCAGGTGTATTACAAAAGCACTACCAAACACACACCCCTATTTATACATCAAATGTCACATGATACAAATTCAAGTTTAAAAACACAAGTTTAAAAATACAAAGCACATATAAGACATATAGATTTAATATAAAAACAAACATAAGTGATACATACTAAAACTATACTTTAATATTAATAACTACCTTCTTAGGGGTCTCTTTTTTAATTTAGGTACTAATGGAACTGATTCATTAAGCCCATGTCCTACATCAGCCTTGAACCTCACTAGCCATGAGGATTCTAAATCCTCGGTTCTAGCATGTATGTCACCCTGCCTCACATTCTCATAGACCCTAGCAATTACTAAAAATTTAAAACCATGACTGGAATCAGTAGTCAAAACATGCTTCGCCAACACACTAACTGCATTACCTTTATTAATATAAGTACGTTCCTTATGCGCTCTCTAAAGGGACAATCAGTTTTACCTATGTAAAACTTTTTACATACAGTGCAGTGAGCTAAATAAACAATATGTAAGGTATCACATGTAGCTGCTATTGTAAAATTATAACATCTACCTTGGTCGGATGTTCAAATTTGCAACTGGTGTCAATATATGCACACCAGTTGCAATGACCACATGGTTTAGTGCCAACTATATGAGAATTCCTACTTACATCCTTTGGGTAACACAACCTACTTCTCAGTGACCTACTGTTTTTATATAAAAAACACGGCATATCAGGTATGTGCCTGGAAATATCATTATCAGTTCTAAGAATACCCCAGTGTTTTTTAATGATGTCCTTATAACTATCTACATCACTAGTATAAGTAACTTTAAACCTCAAACCTGTATTATACTTGCTTTCCCACCTCCTAGCAAACTCTCTGTTACCTGTAGAAAAATATGGTCTGGCTTCATTCAACCTTTTATCGAAAATCTTAACTGCATTGTTTTGGATAAAATATTCCTCTTAACCTCTCTCCTTCAAATTCATCTTCACATTGTCAACTTCACCAATAAAATCACTGTCCCTAGCATTTAATCTTGAGGCTCTATAAAACTGGTTAGAAGCCACACTTCTAAATACATAGGGAGGATGAAGACTGTCCCTATGTAATAAATGATTCACATGACAGTCTTTCCTGTGCAACTTAGTATAAATAACACCAGTTTCATCCTTAATAATGGAAACATCCAAGAAATCCACTGCTAATTCTGAAGAATGAGACATAAACTTCAAATAACATGCACTATTATTCACATATTTCATAAAGGCAGCAAATATATCAAGGTCTCCCCTCCACAAAATAAATAGGTCGTCCACAAATCTATGAAAAAAAATGTGTTCATTAAATGGCCCATTAAATATATGCTCATACTCCCAAACAACCATGACAGCATTGGAGTAGCTATTGGCACAGGAAGTGTCCATAGCCACGCCATTGCATTGCTTGTATATCAGCTCACCAAAAGCAAAAATATTGTGCTCAAGCACAATCTCCAAAAGTTTCACCAACAATTGAGCCTTATTGGGGGTATAATCTGTAAGCCGCTGCAAGAATTGCTTCACCTTGTTAAGACCATCTAGATTGGGTATAACAGTAAATAAAGACACCACATGCATAGTAACAAAAACCACATCATCATTCAAACTATTAAAAGCATATTCATGCAAATCTCTAAGAAAATGTTCGGTGTCCCTCAATACATGTATTAACTTATTAATACCCAGTCTCAAATGTTTTTCTATATATATAGAAATGGTCTCAGTGTACCAGTTTCTACCAGAAACAATAGGTCTAAGTAGTGGATCAGACCTATCTTTGTGTACCTTCGGGAGACCTTGTATAACAGGAACAGTAGGTTTGTTTATATAAAAATATTCCAAAAGATGACTGTAAAAAAGATTCATATCAAACATACATTTAAGTAAAATCTGCACATCATGTATAATTGTGTTAACTTGAATGCAAGTTAATTTCTCATAAAATAACTCATCATTCAACATTGCCTGCATTTTAAACACATACTAGGTCCTATCTAATATCACTATTGACTATCTGTGCAGGGTGAAATGGTTCCAGTTCAAAGATTCTCACCATTGAGAGACATAAGGTCTCATTTGGATTCTTGTTCAGCACTTTTACATCCACCTGAGCTACCATCAACTCAGGCAGACGGGGCCTCAGTTTTACATATCTTCAGAAGGATGACATACTCAGGAGCACAGAAATGCATGGGTTTAGCAAGGGGATTGTGTAATTTAAGAAAGAGCATGGG
Organism: Protopterus annectens; assembly: GCF_019279795.1. Taxonomy (NCBI): domain Eukaryota; kingdom Metazoa; phylum Chordata; order Ceratodontiformes; family Protopteridae; genus Protopterus; species Protopterus annectens. The sequence goes on along the minus strand of NC_056735.1, from coordinate 1,879,552,071 downwards.
GTGGTTGCAAGTAATGTTAAGGGAGCAATTGATAACATAGATCATGGCCATTTTGTAGTTATGTTAAGAAGTTATGGGACTGGGCGTGAAAATGTTGAGATTGATAAGATATATGTGTAAAATTTGTACAGAACCTCCAAGTGAATTGTTATAAGTGTTGAAAAGTTGAAATACCTAGTGGAATAAAGAAAGATTCCCTAGTTAGTCTATTCATTTAGTTTGGTTGTAAATGCAGTCATCAAAAGGTTAATAGTAGTTATAAACAAATGAAAGAGGGAAGTGTATGAGGGACTGAAAGTTCCATTACATTACAGTTATGCAGATGACATCATTCTAGCTATCAACCATATTGAATTATATATGCAATGGATGTGCTTCAACAAGAATCATACAGAGTACGCTTGGGATTAACTATTCACAAAAGAAAGTTTATACGGAGAAGGAGAAGGTGTGAAATACTAATTTTTGAGAGAGCTAAATAAAGGTTTTGTGTATGCAACATAGGAAAGGAAATAAGTTAGATTAAGGTGGAAACCGTTTATGAGTAAAATGAGAGAAACAGCTTGCATGTATAGAAATTCTGCGATGTCATTAAAAATTATTTTATGAACAGCAGGTTATGTATGGGTAGCCATATATGAAGGGCGCATGGCGTTCCAATAGAAGTGAAAGTTGAGTTGTTAGGAATACTTTTTTTTCTTTTTTATGGTATGTGTGCATTACTCTGATTAGGCACAGCATTGTTTATAATAACACGAAGGATGAAGGATTGAGACTGATTAATCCTGTAGTTCATTTTACAACAATACGTGCATGTCAGATCATTAATCTGATGCCAGAAGAACAATAAACTCTGAGAATGAAAATATTAAAAAAGAAATACCACAGGCTGTGGGAACATGAGAAGGGAGTATAACAAAATAAATCAGAGAAAGAGTTGATGCAGTTCCAGGTTTTTAAGAGGTCAGGTTTGTGTAAGGTGAAGGAAGAGAATATAAAAAGTAAGAGAAGAAGATGATGGTATGATCTAAAAAGTGAAAAATTTGAGTCTTTATCACTTCATCAAAGTGACTAACCATTAAATCCCTATTTATCAAACTTAATCCATCGAAAGCTAAATACTTCTAGTGTTTATTTATGCAAATTATTTTCCCAGGAAAAAAAATTAGTTGGCCATCATTGGGAATTTGCCATTTTCCCCACAGCAGTGCAATCTCAGAGTTGGTATATTTAGTTAGGGGAGGTGGGGAGGTGCAGACCCCCATATTGGGGGGGTCTGGAGGGGTGCAGCACCCACTTGGCTGGGTTTTAAATAATGTGGTTTTTGTGACAGTTGCTAGATTGGCCCACTAGTTTTTTTTCCCCCTGGGAAAAAACATTTGTGTAAATAAATGTTCGACTGATTTAGCTTTCGATGGCTTAAGTTCAACAAATAGGGATTCAATGGTTAGTTGTTTCGACAAAGTGATATAGACCCAAAAATATTACCAGCTAGAAGTTTGGAGTGGGACTGAAGTAGAATAGAGGAAGCCACTGCAGTACAGAATGTAGACAGCATCACAGATAGTCAAGGGGTATCTTTTTTTCTGTAAAATGACTTATGAAAAGATTATTGTTGAAAGTTGTATAAGAAAAATGTAGGTGATGTTGTGTAATTTATGGAACACAGAGGAAACTATTAAACATTTATTTAAAAAGGTGAGGAGACTAATGGGTCTTAGCCAAAGGTTAGTTAGAGTTTGAAACAGTACTTGAGAAGTACTTAGGTAGAGAAAATATATGTTTTGATAGGTAAGTATTAAACTAGCTGCCCATGTGGACCAGAGATGTTTAGAAAAGTATGGGGAAATGCTTTATAATAAAAATTAATTGCTGCTCAAAGAATATTGAGGATAAGAATTGCTTTGCTAAGAAAGAAATTGATGAATGGATGTAGCAGGAAAAAGTAGACAGTGCATTATTTTGTAATTGTTTTATATTTTTTTTTCTTTTTGTGTTAAGTTTATTCCTTGTATTTAAGTTCATAAATGAATATATGATAAATGTTGATTTTTTAAAAACGTATTAATAGCAATACTCCTGTTCTTTTAAATAGCTGCCATTGGACCTTCTACATTTACCGAAATTCCCATCAGCTGAGACATCAGTATGCAATTTCATCCAAAGCACAACATGTTATGAGTGAACCCCATGCTGCTACAGAATCAGTACTGAAACATGAATCCATGCCCTTGGGGTAGATATAGAACCAAAAGCCATCTCATCTCCTAGTATCAAAAATGAGTACATCACTTACTAAGCTACATTTCAGTTTAGGTGAATGAGTATCTTATTTTTCTGTGTTAAAAATCTCCTAATCAATGGACTACAGAAATTGTTTGATACAGTTGATTTTAATGAAACTTCATTGTTCCAGCAGTTTATTGTAGTCTATCATTTTTTGGCTATGTGACCAAGATGACTACAGAATATTTTGTTTCTCAGAATAATAAATTAATATCAAGAGAAAATGAGCTTGGTTTGGCATTATCATTAATGGGACAGGGCTGCAGAGACTTATGTATATTCTTGATCCTGCCTGATAGAGGACCTGGCATCATATTAAGATTCCAGAAGTTTCCACTGCAACTAAACAGAAGTGTTAGCCTTTCTTTTCCCACTGGAAATCCCTTGAAACATATATTGTGGTGAGGTCTGTTTTCTTATTCTTTAATTATCCCTCCATTACCTCTACACAACTTGTTAAAGTCATAGTGGAGTTTAATTTTCTTGCATGCCTACACTGATTCCTCATATTGCAGGCAGACTTGTTGAGATCACACAGTATGCTGCAGTTATGTCATTAAGCAATGGTTAAGTAAATTTAATTTATTTCACTGCACAAACTGTAAAGATCACATTTCAGAATCACTCATAAATTTTCATTTTTAGGGGATAGAACTCTGGACTACTTTCCTTTACTAGTAGTCTCTGACATTCATCTCTTTTCCTTCTGGGGTTCTGTTACTTTGATGTATTTTATCTGTTGAACAATAGCATTCATGAGAAGCTGCATTTCATTTTCCAGGCTCAAACTGCTAAATTAAGACTTTAGCACTGGTGGACTATCAGAAGTCATTATGAGTTTAGTTAAGATAAGATTGGAGAATATAATGCCTCAGCTGCATTATTTCCTGACATATCTTCACCTTTGGGGGTCACAGCATGTACTTAGCATCAGGAACATCTGGAATTTGGCACACAGGGTCAACACTATGAGATGTAGTTCATGGGGTAGAGAGTTTGGTTCCATCAGCCCTATTGCGTGATCTTAAGCAAATCACTTAACCAGACATTGCTCTCAGGTTACCCCTGAAGAGGTATTGTGTGTCCACTGGGACTAGCTGGCTAAATAATGGGTATTATTATTATTATTATTATTATTATTAATATTATTATTATGATTAACATTCACAAGGAAACTCTTCATAGAGATTGTGCAGCCATCAGTTGAAGACCTAGTCTCACCCCATTATCTATTTATTCTTTTGATAAGAGGTTGGGCAGTCTAATCCAAGTGTACCATTTCAGCTATGGTTGTCATGGGACAAAGAAATGCAACTCAGGCAAAGCAATATAGTACAGTAATACCATCATATTATGAGAATGTCCATAAAGTGATAAAGAGCCACATCAGAAAGAGACATTTTATTTATTTTTATTTATTTTATCTTACATTTTTATACCAGGAAAGGCCGACTGGGCATGTTGTCCTTTTTCAAAAGAGACCCGGGGAGAAAAGCTCCATTGTTAGTACAATATGTAATACATTGTAATTAGTAATAAGGCAGAAACTGATTATGTTGAGAAACAAAAACTGTAAACAGTATACATTAGTGATGTTCTATCTAAAGACAGCTTTTGGTTTTGTAGAAGATATAACAATATATACACAGGACTATCACAACATTTAGACAAGCAATCAGTTGCAGTGTATGTACATTCTGAGTACATTTTAGTACGATGCTAGCAGTAGAAAGTAGGATAATTCCATGGTTTTAAGATGAAGGGGTCAGAGAAAAACTTGGATGAACAGTGATTGTGCAAAATCACATGAAGTATGAGCAAAAGAGATTAATTAATGTGTACTGAGAGATTGTACAATATGAAAATAGGTAATGCTTTATTTTACAGAACTAAGTTCAGCAGTTAGCTTATGGATTCAGTTTTATGGGGTGTGGGGAAGGGCATTGGAAAGCAGCTGGGTGGAAATATTAGTTGGGGTTAAGTGATGGAGAAGAGAAAAATGTTATGGTCAACATTGATCAGAACAGGTGTATAGCCAGGAATTGGTGAGGTGGGTCTTAATGAGATGCTTGAAGTTTTTTTTAAGTTAGCTGTAGTTCTGATGTCAAAGGGTAAGGCACTCTGTATTTTTGCAATTTAAGAGGAATACAGGGAATCTCCAGAGCTGTTTTTACTTCTGCTTACTTCTATTAGTGCTTTGTTGGTGGATTTTAATGGTCAAGCGTTTATGTGAGGGATTAGGAGGCCTTGTAGGGCTGGTGTCTCTCCACGTTCATAGAACATTTGGTGGGCCATTGAGAGCTGGTTGAGGGTGAGCTGGTTGGGCAAATCTAAACAAGATAGTTGCTTTAGAGCCTGGCAGTGGTGTGTTCTATGAGGGGTGTCAGTAGCAAATTTTGCTATCTTGTTGTTGCAGTTGGTTAGCTTGGCTAGGTCGGATTTGCAAAGGTTAGTAAAAATAGGTGATGCATACAGTAGTGCTGATGGAAGATGAGTCCTAGCAGCGATGGTTTTGGAGTTACTGGTCAGGTAATTTCTGCATTGATGTAAGGTGCCTAGTTTCTTATGGACTTTTTTATTGTTTGGGCAAAGTGTAGATCATATCTTAGATTTTGATCTATAATAACTCTGAATAGTTTGGTAGATGGGACTCGTTCAATTAATGTATTGTTACTAGACATAATTTTAAAGCAAGAGGTGTGGGATGTAGTTTGAGTGGGGTGGAAAAGCATAAATGTAGTTTTATTGGGGTTAAGGATTAACTGGGCATTGACCAGCCATGTTTTGATGGTTTTAAAGGATTATTGAGTTATGTTTTGAAGTTCTAGGAGGGTTGGAGCAGAGTAGATTAGTGTAGAGTCATCTGCATAATGGATCAGTGTGGCTAGAGATGAGGCAGTGAGGTGGTTGTTGGTGAACAAGTTAAAAAGAAAGAGGGCCGAGTATGGACCCTTGATGGACACCCTGGGTTACAGGTAGAAGGGGTGATAAGACACTATTCTACTGGATGACTTGTTGCCGATCAGTAAGATAGTCCCTGAGCCAGGTTAAGGTGGAGTATCTTAGACTGAGCTTAGTCATAGTGGTTAACAGTTTATTGTGGGAAACCGTATTGAAAGCTTTCGATAGATCTAGAAGGATAGATGACACCCGGTTTGCCTTTGTTTCTAAACTGATTGATAGTGTTTGTGAAGGTAATGAGGGCTGTTGTGGTGCTATGGTTGGGTCAGATGCCATGCTGGGTATTGGTGAGGAGTTTATTGTTTAGGAGATGGTTTAGTATTTCAGTGTGAATGCATTTTTCAAGTAATTTTGACAGTGGGGATAAGACTGCAATTGGTCAATAATTGGAAATATCTGTGGAAGGTCCACCTTTGTGAAGGGGTATGATATGTGTAACTTTCCAGAGGATGGGACTGTGCTGTTCAGATGTGGAATGGTTGATTAGCAGGGAAACCAGGTAAGAAATGGCCTCGGCTGCCATTTTTAGAAAGACAGTGGGAAGGTTGTCGGCTGCAAGAGTTGTGGGTTTTAGCTTGAGTAAGCGTTTGAGTATGGTATGGGTTGGGACTGGATTTAGGGTGTAGGTGTTGTCTCTGTGGAGTAGGGAACCAAGATTTGTTGGTGGTGTTGGACAGTTTTTGCTTGTAAGGACTTTTATGGATTCAATGAAGTGTTTGTTAAAGTGGGTGGCAGTATTTTCAGAGGAGTTGGGAGAGGTTTGTTGGGGGATCTTAGTTTGGCCAGGTTTAAGTATTTTGTTGATTGCCATCCAGAATTCTTGGGGATTCTATTCATACCTAGATTGTATGTTGGTATAGTAATTCCTTTTGTTGAGTCTTATTTGGCTTTTTGATTTGTTTCTTAGTTGGAGGTATTTCAGGTGATTTACCGTTGTTTTGTTGTGGGTCTATAAGTATCATGCTTTGTCCCTTTCTTTCAGAAAGAAGTTTCTGTTGGGGAATGAAAGCACTTGTCTGTGTGAAAATAAACTTTGAATTGTTCTGTTTCATCTTCTTTTTTATCTTGAGTATTTTTGCAGAAGATTAATATTACTTGTGTTATTTTGGATTGTGCTACTGCCTGCTTCAACCTGAGGACTGTTCCATTTGGGAACAGGTGTTTTTTTTCTTCTAGTTTGTCTTCAGTGTCTACAATTTTATATCTGATTTTCATGCCTGGATCATACATAACCAGTCTAATATTATTGCAGCCACTGAAACATGGCTTAAACCTCAAATCAAAGACTCTGAATTCCTCCACCCCATGTTTCTGTACTCTCAGACTAGATATATTACAGTGGTATTGCCCTCTTCTAGCCTACCCTACCCTTTACGGAATATACCCTTACTCCAACAAAATCCCAGTATTCTCTGCAGCAGAAATTCTAATATCTTATCTAAAAATAAATAATTCTAAACAACTTTGCATTGTAGTACTTTATATTCTCCCAGGCAATAACATACATATTCTAGAAAACATCCTTGCCTAGATCTCCAGTACAATCAAGAATGAAAACATTATTCTAGAAGACGTAAACATCAATTGGTGTTAACACCTGCTTGAAATTTCCCTCCTCCCACATTAACTTATTCCATTTCACCCAAGTAATTACATCCCCCAGCAGACTCAACAAAGGAAACATGGACGGTTCCATCCTAGATTGGATGCTAGTAAGTGATCCTAATAAAATCTCCTTAGCTGACACAATTCCAAATGCACTAAGTGATCAACTCAATGCCTTTGTTCTTAGAACCTCTCCCTCCCTAAAAAAAGAACACTACTGCAAACATACCCAAAATCTAGCCAACTCTGACCCACAAACGTTCATTGACCTACTAAAACACATAACATCCTAAAACTATCCCCCCTAGATGATGATGCAGTTAATCAGTTCAGCCTCCCTGGCTAAAAAGGGTTAAATGTAACAATGTTCCCTGGGTTACAAAATCTGCAAAACAACTGATGCAAACCAGAGACAAAATCTGGAAAGAAATGCAGAAAAACAAAAATCCTTCCACCCTACAAAATTACAGACAACTCCGCAACCATGTAAAAAGCAAATAAAAACAGACAAAAGGGAGTACTACATAAAATTTCAGTCCAATAACAAGTATAACCCCAAACAATTCTGGTCATCTATGTCATTTCTTCTAAATCCTGGCACTAAAGCAATACCCACTCCATTTCCTGATAAAAGTAACCCAGACATAGTTAATTGTTTCAACACCCATTTTATCAATATTATATCTAATATCACTACTAACCTTGGCCAAGTCCCCACCAACCCTAACTCCACTACACAAATCCTTTCTCAGTTCTCTGTCCTCTATAACCCCCCAGATCCTAATAACTCACTCTTTACACCTACTTCCTCTTTCTCCCTAAAACCTGCTCCCACTCCCGCTATTAAACGACTGCTACTTAAACTCAAACCAGGTAGTAATGCAGTAGATGACCTTCCCTCAGAATACCTCAGACTTGATGTAGATGCAATTGCATATCCCATCAGTATACTAATAAACATATCTATTGAATTCCTTGTCCCTCAAACCTGGAAAAAGTATTTTGTTCTACCACTCCACAAAGGCAGCAACCCAAATGATCTTTCCAGCTACCACCCAATTGCTATTCTTTCCAAAATCTCTAAGATTCTAGAAACGTATATCCAAATTCATCTCCTTGACTATCTCACTAACAAATAAATACTTCCACCCACACAACATGGTTTCAGATCAGGTCACAGCATCATGACTGCTTTAGTCTCTTTCATCGATACAATTAATAAAGAGAGGGACTCTGGCAAATATGTATCCTCCATATTTCTTGACCTTTCAAAAGCTTTTGATACCATTTCATATGCCCTTCTTCTTAACAAACTCTCTCAAATAGGCCTCTCCTCCACTTCCCTCAATTGGTTCACAAGCTATCTATCCAACATGCAACAAGCAGTCAAACGGAATTCCTCCATCTCTTCTTATTTTCCCAACTGTACCGGTGTCCCCCAATTCTCTATACTTGGGCCCCTACTATTTAACATTCACCAATAACTTACACCTATCACTCAACCATGGCTCACTTATTCAGTATGCAGATGATTCTACCATTATTTGCTCAGCGGAATCCATCCCTACACTCCAAAACATTACCCAACTAGCATTCTCCACTACTGAAAATTGGATTACCACAAAAAAACTACTACTCAACCCCAACAAAACTAAAATTCTTGTGTTTTCCCCTTAATAACAACTCCCCAGTAAACAAAGACAATTTCAACATACTCTCAAACAATAAAACACCTATTGAAATAGCATTCCCCACAAAACTACTAGGGCTTGTAATAGACGAACATCTCAAATTCGATTTACATATTCAATACAACATAAAAAACACACCAAAAACTGAGCCTTCTTTATAGGCACAAAACACCTTCTTAGTTCCATAACTAAAAATATTCTTGCCACTACCTATCTGCTGCCCTCTCTTAAATAATGAGCCCCACTACTTACCAATCTACTCACAACACTAAAATCTAAACTCAAAACTTGGCACAACAAAATTGTTAGATTTGCAACCAACACCTCTTATTCCACCCCATCCCTGAACTGCACTACATTTTCTTAAATGGCTTGAACTGCCTCATCATCTTACCTACATACAACTAACCACTGCTCACAAGATAGTACACAAACCCTCTATTTGTCCTGCCCACTCCTCCTTATTTTCCAAATACATACCAAAAGATTACTCAGCTCTTACAAATTCATAAACCACATCTACCAGCTGGCCAACTCCTTTACTCTTATCCAGTAGCCAGAAACTGGAACGCTCCTCCAGTACACATTAGATCTATCCAAAACCTTGCTCTTTAAAACATCCCTACACAACTATCTCTCATCTATATTGATCTGTAACTGCCCCAATACCCCCAACTCTATGTACCAACCTCCTCCATAACTCCCTTTTTCATCCCCTTATTTCCATCCTCTTTTAATTCATCATAAATCCATCATAACTATATCCTTGCATTTTGTAGCCATTCACATTTGCCTCTACTCATTTATTATTTTTTCACTCTCATCCTAAGTACATACAAACTATAACTCTTGTTCCCATTTTCATCCTCTTCTTACATTCTTCCTTAAATGTTTCTTAAATATACCTATTGCATTTTGCAACCATTGATACTTGTTTGAATAGATGTATTTATTTTTTCTCTTTGTAAATATGTGTAAATTGTAACCATAAGATATCTTGCCTGTACAATTGTATTCAATTGTTCATGACTGTATTGTACTTGGAGTTTTTCTCCCTGGGCCTCCACTGAAAATGGGACATCTTGACCCAGTGGACTATCCCAGTAAACAAATGTTAATAAATAAATATAATTTCATGCATTCATCTGAGAAATGGGAAGTTACAGACTCCAGGGTTTCTCTCTTCTTCCTGCAGTGCAGTTTATCTGAGAAATGGAAATTCTAGGAACAGACATTCACTGTGTTCCAATCCTAACTATATGTGGTCTAGGTGAAAAGTGAAGTTGGTAGTGTAGGCAATATTTCTATATATCAGAGGAAAGAAGAGCTACAATTTTGTGATTTTTTTTTTTCATTTCAAGAGATAAAGAGAAAGAGAGACAGAGCATAAAGCAGTAAAACTGTAGTCTCAGATTTACTGTGAGCCTCAAAAAGTCTGTCAGGTATCCTCCATTTGCTCTTCATGAGGACGCAAGGTCTCTTGGAAACTAATGGTGCTTATGCTGTTCAGTTAAAGAATTTAACCAGACACAGAGTGTTTTGTGAGTTGCATAATCTGTCCATGTCAGAATTGTACCTGATATTTAAAATAATCAAGTTAAAGACAGTTTTTAGGAGAAACTAATTACAAATAAAGAAGTACATGTATTTAGAGAGAGTGAAAATACTTAGTCTCAAATGAGTTCATGGAAGTATTAGAAGTGTGTACATTTATATGTGAAAGCAAAGGCAGGACTCTGGCACAAATGGAGTGAAAATAACCCATGAGAGCTATGCATGATAATATATGAAAAATGGGGTGTTCATAAGTTCTGGATGAAGTGTTGTTATAAATATGATAAAAAGAAAAGTTCTGCATTGGCTCAGTTATGTAAAAGTTGTGGAAAAATAAGTCATTTCACACAAGTAAATAATATGTGAGAAGTGGCTTTGTAGTTGGGAAGAATGCACCGGACAGAGCATATAGATATTAAATATATTTAAATGAACACACTTGCTTGCTTATTTATTAACATTTCTTATTTGGAACTGTCCAACTGAACATAGTCCTTTTCCATTAGACTCCAACGGAGATGCACTCAAGCAAATGTAGCACTGATTGTAATGTGCATAAGGCAATATGGTATAAAGAGTGGAGAAAACTACAAATATCATCCAGTAAACCAAACATAAGCATACTGTAAAGTTAAAAACAATGTAAACAGCTTGTGTCTAGAACAATGGATGGAATAAACAAGCAATGTAAGCATGAGCAAATTCAGATACTATGCACAAAAAATAATGTGTGTGTGAGGTGGTTGAATAGTCGGTTCATTACACAGAAAAAAAGCTTGTACAGCTGGTCAGAAATCAGCTGATTCCACATTATCAGATTTTTTTCTATGTAAATTTGGGAGCAGTGGGCAATGGAGAATTTGCTCTCTCTACACTGTATTATGATATCAGTGTTGGTATACATAATTAGTAGAAAGTGTTTTTTTTTTTCATTTATTTGCATTTTAGGCACTTTTACTTAATGTTTTGAAGTTTGATGCTGTGACAGATTAAATGTTTCATATATATTACACACACACACACACACACACACACACACACACACACACACACACACACACACACACACACACACACAAATATGTACTATTAGCATGGGTTCTTTCAAAGAGTAAATTAATTATCAATATGTATTGATTAATATTGAGCTAGGAGAATTTGTCAATAATCCTAGCATAATGGATAGTTTCCAAAGTCTTAGCTAGGTCCAGATAAGCAGAATGGATTGTATTTCCTTTATTCATGTCAAGAATAACATTTTTGAAGAGCTCAACTAGGTTTGGCACACATGATTTGCCTTTTACAAATCTGTATTGAAGTTATTCCAGTGATATAAAGTTAAATGTAATGAATGGGTAGGATGAAGTTGGAAGAAAATTTATCATGAAGAATATTGGCAATGTCTGTGTGGTTACAGAAGGCGGTACGATTTGAGATGTTCTTAGAGGGTTGTGAACATGAGTGTCTTTCCTGTGTTTAATAATGTTCCAGTTAGTATATTGTGCTTAGGTATTTTCAGTTTCAGCCTTTCAGTTTCAATATTCTAACATTCAGTCATATGTAGATCAGTCACATCTAAGGAATCATAGTTTCTCTACTTGTTCTCATTGAGTACCAGCTAGGCTTTGGCTCGCCAATAACTTTGGACTGAATTAAATAGGTAGCTGGAGGGTGAATAAGAACATAAATGCTTAACCATATATACCTTTAAGTAGACACACAAACATTCTTTTTTAAACAAAGTTAATCACCATGCACAGAACGCTGACCCCTAATGGCACCAGTTCCAGGATAAATCCTCAGCAGCAAGCTAAATGCTGAAAAAGTTGAAAAAGTTCAAATAATCCAACTCAGGTCTAATCCTATACCAAAAGCTTTATTTGATCAACGTAAGTAAGCGCTTTCACCCGAAGCCTAGCCATAGTGATGTGGCTTTCGCCACCCCATGTAATGGTACAAAAGTGTACAGAATAGATTTAGAATACTGTGCCTCTGTCTAGTAGTGACACAGTGAAGACCCCCTTACATAATAGAATTAGTTTATTGTGCCTCTGTCTAGTAGTGACACAGAGATGACCCCTGGGGTAAACCTACGATCTCCCAACCACTCGTCAAGATTTCTCTTGAAGAGAGTTTGTGAGGGGCTCTGCCTAACACGAACTGGGACTCTCGTCCAGAGTATGGGAAGCCTCTGAGTTATGAATCTGTCCCTCCAGCATGTCCTATTCATATTTGTGCTGAGGTTTAAATCTTTAGCTCTCGTGGTTCTGATGGATTTGGATTTTTTGAGGTGGAGCATGTCCATCAATTCCTGATTAGACATGGCCTTGTACGTTAGGCACAGATCACCTCTGAGTAGGCGATATGCTACTGAATAGAGCTGGAGTTTCTTTAGTCTGGCAGCATATGACATATGTTGGAGACCCTTGATCCTCTTGGTGAGGTACTTCTGGGGTCTCTCCAGCTGTTGCAAGTACCGGGTAAGGTACATACCAAATGGGGCATTGTACTCAATCATGGGCCTGATAAGGGAGGAGTATAGGGGTACAATGACCTCCTTTGATCTGGATGTGAATCCCTTCATGATAAGGTGGGCAAGGTAGAAAGTCTTTCTAACCACTTTGGCAACGTGGGTGTCAAATGAGAGGTCGCTATCGACTTGGGTCCCCAGGTCTCTGATTACTTTTTTCATACTCAGTGGGTTACTATCTATGTGATAATTTGTGGGTACTTTGTTTTTCCCAAAGGGGATGACTATACATTTTTTGGCATTTAGTTTAAGGCCATGACTCCGGCACCAGTTGTCCATTTCAGTGAGGCCTTTCTGTAGGATGTATGTGTCAGCTGGTGTATCGACTATGGCGCCTAGTTTGCAGTCATCTGCGAACTTTGTCAGCCACAACCCTCCCATGTTTGCTTTCACATCTGAGAAATAAATGCCGAACAAGAGGGGTCCCAGGACTGAGCCCTGTGGGACACCACTTGTGACTGGCTTTGAGTCTGACATGGCTCCAGCGATTTTGACTTTATGGGTTCTATCCTTTAGCCAGTTTGCAACCCATCTTGTGAGATATAGATTTACATTTAAGCTGTTGAGCTTGTCTATGATGCCTGAGTGGGGTATTGTGTCGAAAGCTTTAGCCAAGTCCAGGTAGGCTGTATGGACTGCTTTGCCCTCATCAATGGCTCTAGTGACTGTTTCGAAAAAGTCAACCAGGTTCAAAAGGCAGGATCTGCCCTTTACAAAGCCAAACTGGGTGGGTTCAACTGTCTGTAAGTCCCCAATGTCTCTGTTTATGAGTTCCATAATGATTCTTTCCATAGCTTTGCAGACCAGGCTGGTTAAGCTTATGGGGCGGTAGTTACCAGGGTCTGTAGAGGTGCCTCGTTTGTGGAGTGGGACTACTGTTGCTGTATGCCAGTGTTCAGGTACATATCCTGTAGTAAGGCTAAGGTTAAATAGCATTTTTATGTGTGGGTTTAGCTCCTCTTGGAGTTCACGTAGTACGCAACCCGGGATACCGTCAGGTCCCATTGATGCTGTGTTTTTAGCTTTGCTGAGGGTGGTTCTCACCTGGAAATCTGAGATGACAGGGAGGTTACATTCAGCTGGGATAAGTATTTCTTCTTTTGGGGGTGATGGAGGGGAGAAATTTGCACTGAACCTGTCTGCCAGAATGTTGGCAATATCTGTGGGTTCAGTGTATTTTTTGTCATTGTAAACTAACTCTGAACATATCTGAGGGTTTCCGCCCAGGTTTCTAACATAGCAGAAGAAGGCCTTGTGGTTTTCTTTAGTGTCCATAGCGATTTTTCTCTCAAAGTTGGCCTTGGATGTTTTTATGAGAGAACGTAGCTTTCTACTAGTGCTGATCAGAGATGCCTGCTCTTTATGGGATTTTGCTCTGTCATGCAGTAGCTTCCTTCTTTTGTTGTACAATTTGTTTATGGCTGGAGTCCACCAGACAGGACGCCTGCCTTTGGTGGAGAGGGTCTTGGTTTTATTTGGGATTGCATGATCCATGCATTCTTGGAGATGTCCGTAGAAAGCATTTGTGAAGGATTCTGCATTGTGGGATGTGGTTTCCACTGGCCCAGTGGACTTAAAGGATACCATCTCAGTTTTGAGAAGTGTAAAGTCGGCTTTTGAGAAGTTTTCCACTGTAGTCTTTTGCGTTGGGGGTGGAGGTGGGATATGTATATCTAGGGTGATTAGTTTGTGGTCAGATCTCACTAATGAGGGGTATACTTCTGGTGTGGAGCTCTTTTTCCCCATGTTTGTGATGATCAGGTCTAGTATATTATCTCCCCTTGTGGGAGAGGTGACTAGCTGTTCCAATGCATTTGAATTTATGAATTCCAGGAACCTTTGGGCTAGGGTGTTTGGGCTAGAATAATGCACCCAGTCTATGTTAGGGTAGTTGAAGTCTCCCAATATGATGGTGTTTGGTGAGACATTCATATCCTCCAATGTCTTCAGGAAGGCTGAATGGGGTTCCTGAGATTGGGAGGGTGGTCTGTAACATGCTACCAGTTGTATAGCAGTTTTGCCTACAGTTAGTTGCACCTGGATGGTCTCTGATGCTTCATATGCTGCCACTAACCTGGAGGTGTGGGTGTCCTTGATGAATATGGACACTCACCCTCCCTTTTTGGTTTGGCCCGAGTTTTGGGGCCGAAAAGCATGATACGAGGTATAGACTGGTAGCGCTGGGGTGCTCTCAGGAGCCTTGAACCAGGTTTCAGTTACTGCACAGACATCGATGTTCTCCATACTGAGGAGTACTTTGAGAGCCTGCATCTTGAGATTTAGACTTCTGGTATTGAGCAGCATTACCCTTAATTATTTTCCATTTTTGTTTTCTAAGGAGGTGGGTTTGTCTTTTGAGCCTTGCCTAAAAAAGGCACTATGGGGGTGGCAAGAGCCTTAGCCAATGTCCGGAAGCCCAGTGGTGACAGATGCAAGCCGTCCCTTGCGAAGCAGTGTGGCTTGTCCAGCATGTCATCCCAAGCAGACAGACATTGGATCCCCCTATAATGACACCAGTATTTGAGCCAATTATTAAAGCTGATCATCTTGCCTTTGTATTGTGGCATCATTCTTGCTGAGGGCAAGATGCTGCTCAGGGTCAGGGTCATACCAGCCTGGGCTACATAATCGGAGAGCTCCTCTATGTCTCTTTTCTTGTAGTCCAGGGAGGTACGTCTCAGGTCATTCACGCCGGCATGGACAATGACTTAGTCATATTTGTACTTGCTTTGGAGTGACCTGAGTGCGTGTTCATAGGTTCATAGGTTCATACTAGGCTATCTGCCCTAGGGCATTTATAAGCCTAGCCAGAATGTGTTTGGCTTTCGCCACCCATTTTAAATTTATTTTGCTATGCCCTTTTTCGAGGTTAGTATACTGTGCCTCTGTCTAACAGTGACACAGAAGTGATACCCGGGGTAAACCTATGATCTCCCATCCACTCATCAAGATTCCTCTTGAAGAGAGTCAATGAGGGACTCTGCCTAACCTGGACTGGGATTTTATTCCAGAGTGAAGGGAGCCTCTGGGTTATGAATCTGTCCCTCCAGCATGTCCTATTTATTTCAGTGCTGAGGTTCAAGTTTCTCGAGCGCATAGCTCGATGGGATTTGGATTTTCTGAGGTGCAGCATGTCCATTAATTCTGGGTTGGACATGGCTTTATACGTCAGGCACAGATCGCCTCTGAACAGGCGGTATGCCACTGAGTAGAGCTGGAGTTTCTTTAACCGGGCAGCATATGGCATCTGTTTGAGCCCTTTGATCCTCTTGGTGAGTTACTTTTGGGGTCTTTCCAGTTGCTGCAGGTGTCTGGTAAGGTACATCCCAAAAGGGGCATTGTACTCAATTATGGGCCTGATGAGGGATGAGTAAAGAGGCACGATGACCTCCCCTGATCTAGATGTGAATCCCTTCATGATTAGGTGGGCTATATAAAATGTTTTTCTAACCACTTTGGCCACGTGGTTGTCAAATGAGAGATTGCTATCAACTTGGGTCCCCAGGTCCCTAATTACTTTTTCAGTACTTAATGGATTACCACCTATGTGGTAATTTGTGGGCACTTTGTTTATGCCAAAGTGGATGACTATACACTTTTTGGCATTTAGCTTGAGGCCATGGCTCTGGCACCAGTTGTCTGTTTCTATGAGGCCCTTTTGGAGGATGCTTGTGTCGGCTGGAGAGTCAATTATGGCGCCCAGTTTGCAGTCATCTGCGAACTTGGTCAGCCACAGTCCTTCCGTGTTGGCCAGTACCTTCGAGAAATATATACCGAATAAGAGAGGTCACAGGACTGAGCCTTGTGGGACACCACTTGTAACTGGTTTGGAGTCTGACATGGCTCCAGCAATTCTAACCATGTGGGTTCTGTCCTTGAGCCAGTTTGCAATCCATCTAGTGACATAGGGGTTTATATTTAAGCTGGTGAGCTTATTTATAATGCCCGAGTGGGGTATTGTATCGAAGGCTTTAGCGAGGTCCAGGTAGGCTGTGTGGACCACCTTCCCCTTGTCAATCGCCTTGGTGACTGTTTCAAAGAAATCAACCAGGTTTAAAAGGCAGGATCTGCCCTTAACAAAGCCAAACTGGGTAGGATCCAGTGTCTGTAGGTCCCCAATATCTTTATTTATGAGGTCCATGATGATCCTTTCCATAGCTTTGCAGACTAAGCTAGTCAGGCTTATGGGGCGATAGTTTCCAGGATCCATTGAGGCACCACCTTTATGGAGAGGGACCACTGTTGCTGTACGCCACTCTTTGGGCACATATCCTGTAGTAAGGCTGAGATTGAACAGTAGTTTTATGTTTGGGTTTAGCTCTTCTTGAGTTCATGTAGACGCAGCCGGGACACCGTCTGGTCCCACTGATGCTGTGTTTTTTGCTTTGGAGAGGGCGGCTCTTACCTGAGCATCTGAGATGTCAGGGGGGCAGCACTCTGCTGGGATAGATATTTGTCCTTTTGGTGGGGAGGGGGGGGGAGAAGTTTGCGCTGAACCTGTCAGCTAGGATGTTGGCAATGTCTGTGGGTTCAGTGTATTTTTTGTCATTTTGGACTAATTCTGAGCATATCTGGGAATTACCACCCAGGTTCCTAACATAACTAAAGAAAGCCTTGTGATTATCCTTAGTGTCCTGTGCAATTTTTCTCTCGAAGCTGGTGTGTTATGTGGGGGATCCTAGCTCCCAATAGGCAGCTCACTGTTACCCTCTCCTTGTTCAGCCTGGTAAGCGGAACGTCAGTGTGTCTGACTATAGAGTCACCTATTACTAGTGCATCAGGCATGGTGTTTGGCCTTAAGGGCTGTGATTGCTTGACACATTGATTTATTGAAGTATGTGTTGCATGTGTTATGTTTTGAGGTGGTGGATTTTTGGGTGTCTGCTTTGGGAGCCTCTGTTGTTTTGGTAAATTTTTTGTTAGCGCCTCCGAGTATGTCTTTGTGTTATTATGTGTTTGGTTTGCAGTTGTGGTAGGTCTATGTGGGGCTGAGTTTGCTGTGTGTGTGGTTACCTTCTCCTCCTGTCTGGTCTTGCCAGTCCTGAGTTGAGAGAGTTCAGCCTCCAGTTTGGCTATATAGTTGCATCTCTCACATGTATTTGTGTTTGTTGGGAGGAGGAGAGGGTTGTCTGTGTACATGAGACAATTGTAGCATTGTCTCAAGATTCACAGATTAACCAGCTGAACCAGAGATGAAGCTAGTAATCTACCACTCGACATGCTAGAATATTATAAGGGAGTGCTGTGTCTTTAAGGGAAGTGGGTACTCACAGGGGTGGTAGGTGGATGTAGTGCTTACTTTAGTTAGAGAGTGCTTACTTAAAAGAGAGGTTTTGAGAACAAGTGCTAGGCTTATAATAAAGCGAGTAGACTGATTATTATAAGAGTAGAGCTTTCTTAAGGAAAATTTGAAGAGCAGACTTGGCGGAGCCAGAAAAGTTTAACCTTGTTTAACGGTGCTGCGCTATGCGCTGTCAGCATAAACACGGATTTTAAACAGGGAACTTCAAAAGAGCTAGAAATTGTCCATAACAACCAATTACTACAAGCTTTTGTGCTGAGGTCACTTCTTCAGGGACAGGTAGGCTGCTCAAGGCTCCCCACTCCCACTGGTGAGCATAGAAACTTCCTTCTATCCAAGTAAGGCAATGGACAACACAGGAACTACACCACAGCCCAGAATACAGCAAAGCCTGTATACTGGTCTAAACTAGTCGAGGAGAGGCGGGAAAACAAGGATATTTTTTTTTTGTTTTGAGATAGAAAGCACACAGAAATGCAGGAAACAGTAATAAATCAGTTACACAGGCTAGCACACTTTAGTGGGCAGCCTCAACAGTTAAATTTAACAAACAAACAACAACTTTCGACCAATTTTTGAATAAATGAAACTTTAAGTGCTAATAATATATAATGCAACAAACAGATAAAAAAAAACAGTTTAAGCTTGTTCAAAGTAAGCAAGAGAAGGTATTTCAGGTAAAAAACAGCAAAAAATACTTAAATCAGGAAAGTAGTCACTTTTCTCAGTTCACTGCTACTAGGACGACTCTGCAGGACCACGAGGAGCTGTTTCTGAGTAGTATAGCCAAAAAGAAAATGCTCAGAGGTGAATTTTAAACAGGGAACTTCAAAAGAGCTAGAAATGGTCCAAAACAACCAATTACTACAAGCTCTTGTGCTGAGGTCACTCCTTCAGGGACAGATAGGCTGCTCAAGGCTCCCCACTCCCACTGGTGAGCAAAGAAACTTCCTTCTATCCAAGTAAGGCAATGGATAACACAGGAACTACACCACAGCCCAGAATACAGCAAAGCCTGTATACTGGTCTAAACTAGTCGAGGAGAGGCGGGAAAACAAGGATATTTTTTGTTTTTTTTTTGTTTTGAGATCGAAAGCACACAGAAATGCAGGAAACAGTAATAAATTAGTTACACAGGCTGGCACACTTTAGTGGGCAGCCTCAACAGTTAAATTTAACAAACAAACAACAACTTTCGACCAATTTTCGACTAAATGAAACTTTAAGTGCAGATAATATATAATGCAACAAACAGATAAAAAAAAACAGTTTAAGCTTGTTCAAAGTAAGCAAGAGAAGGTATTTCAGGTAAACAACAGCAAAAAATACTTAAATCAGGAAAGTAATCACTTTTCTCAGTTTTCTGCTGCTAGGACCACTCTGCAGGACCACGAGGAGCTGTTTCTGAGTAGTATAGCCAAAAAAAATGCTCAGAGGCGGATTTTAAACAAGGAACTTCAAAAGAGCTAGAAATGGTCCAAAACAACCAATTACTACAAGCTCTAGACATTGCTGCATATTTGGGAACCATACATATGTCCTCCCATTGCTTCTTTGTAAGTTGCTCACCTAATCTCTCTTCCCAATGTTTTTTGACATCCTCTGATTGATTCCTGTTGTTATCATGCAATATTCTATATGCTCTACTAATTATCCCTTTTCTAACAGCAGCTTCTGTTCTACATTCAATTAAAAACTGGTGCATGTCTTACACTAAGTATTGTCCTATCCCTCTCTCTTTTCCTATACCCTGATAGAAACCCCTGATAGTGAATACAATCTCTAGCTTGCAGTCTAGTTGTCTTCTTGGCCTCTTCACATTCTATTACCTTTCCCTCTCTAATTATTTGTTCCCAATACCTTGGTACCTTTGCTTCCACCAGTAAATTCCAGTCCTCTATTGCATATTCTCGGTTTCCCTAACTGCAGTCATCCCTATTAGCAGAATCTCTTTTCTCCATTCCTGTATTGGCTTACTTCTTAATATACTTTCAGCTATTTTATGAATATAATATTCTGCATGACTGTTAGCATTCTCCTTAAGGATATGCATCTAAAATCCCACCCTTTCCTTATTTCTTGAATTCCATCTCCCACTTCATCATCATCCCTTTCCCCTTTGAATTGTTGCTTTCTACTTAAGTTATATATAAGAGCCTTAACTGTGTAGCTCTGAAAGACTCCTTCAAATTAGGTAATCCTAAACCTCCTTGTTCTATTGGAAGGATCAGCATATACCATTTGACTCTTGTCCTCTTCCTCTCCCAGATAAAATTCTTCAACTCTTTATTAATTACTATCCCCAACTCCTCCTCTGTTTGATAAAAACATGCCTTAACTGGGTATAACTTAAAGGGACTAAAACATTTTACTGCTTATAGCTTGTTATCCATATCCATAGGCAAGAGTTTCCAGTTTCTCAGTTTTTGTGTTATCTTTTGTTTAGTCTCTCCCCACATATCCTTAGCTGCCATAACACTAGCCTTTTTAATCCATACTCCTAAATACTTCATTTTATATGCCCATAATATGGGTATGGCTGAACCAGTTCATATGAGGGTACATAGTTTATGGCTATAGCCTTTGTTTTATCTTCATTCATTTTATATCCCCTTCTCAAAGAAAACACACTTAAACATTCTTGTCACTTTTTTGTGCATTTAATAGTGCTCACCTCCCAAATCAAGCAGGGTCATACATGATAACCCTAAGGTAAATTTGTGTGTACTTATCCAATCATTAACTCTGTCCTTAGAGATAGCTATGGTCATACTTTGTGTGAAGTAGTGGTAAATTACTCAAATGTGGGACTGTGTTGAGACAGAAATGGATCTTTCTGTGGGTGTTTGTAAAACCTCTGGTTTTGAAAAGAAATAATTCAAATACAACTGGTTCTTTACTGATTCAGAAATCAAGACATAGGTCAAGTCAGAGGAGACAACAGGTTGAAACAGTGAATGAATGAATGAATGAATTAATGAACTAATTAATTCATTAATTAAGTACATAATATTAACTTAATAGCTACAATAATATATTGCATATGTTTGCACTTACTATTTCCAAATGGGTTTTAGTTGACTCACAGAACGCTGACTAAAATCTACAAAGACATAAAATATCAAAATCAGGAATACACTAAAATATGGACTCCCCCCACACACAGAACCCATGTTAAAACCCATTTGAATGTTTTGTTAATTCACGAGCTTTGGTTGATTTTGTGAAGGTCTTTCAAAACCTTGTTAGGAATTTGCATATATGACGATCATAAATATATCAAATAGGGAATTAGAGAAATGAAAGCAGTGGAAAGGTGTATCTTGGGTGATATGAATGCTTTAGATCAGCATAATTTCTTAATTTTTGGCTGGTTATGATAACCACTGAGGTAACATGTTTATCACGTTTTTACTGGTTATCTAGAATTAAGTCTAAATCTTTCATGGGATTACCTCATCAACAGCAGATTAGTCAAATAGTTTAAGAGTTTTATGCAATGCATTTGTACTGTTAATTGTGTAGTATGCTATTATAGAATAATATAGTTTTCATTGTTTTTGAAGTGAAAACCTACAGAGAATAGTCAAGACAAAACTTGCTGTAAATCTTTTGTTGTTTTAATTCAGAAGTAGCAGTAAAATCAGCTAAAAACAAAAATAACTGAGTTTTCAACTGACTGTACTTGTGATATTTGAGTTAACACTCCATGAAGCTAGAGAACAGAACAGCTTCGAACATGTTCCTCCTTGCCATGATTTAGCATGCTGCCCATGAAGCTAGAAAAAAAATGGCAGGGTCAGTGATGGAGCACTGTGGTCAGTGATAGAGCACTGTGGTCAGTGATTAAGCATTGTGGCCAGTGGTGGAGCATTGTGTCCAGTGATGGAGCATTGTGGTACTCTACCATCCACACATGCTTGTTATAAGTGCTTTGATTTGTGTTAGCATATTGTGCTCCACTTTGTAGGTAACTGGGGAACCATCTATGGTCACTAAGGAATAGCCTATAAGAAGAAAGGTATTTTAAGACTAGTTGCTGAATAGCAATATGAAATGGTTTAGAGAAATCCAAGAACACTAATCGACAACTTTTCCCATGATATAATTCTTTTTAATATAGTATATGGTAACAAGTAATGATGTGCCAGTATCATAGTAAGGCTAAAACCATGTTGGGAGATTGAGATAATTTTGTTAGTAAGAAGGTTATGAAGAAGCTGGGTATCTGTACAGTATTAAATGACTTTGAAAATGGAGGAAAATGGCAGATGTTTGGTATATCTTGAGAGTTGTTGTTTATCCACTTCTCTGAAATAGAATTAAAGCTTTCTTCCAGATGGAGGGCACCATACCATTCTAATAACATGATTGATAAGTACAATTTAAGAATAGGCAATAATTTGGCAGACAACTTCAGAAGAATATGAGTTAGTTTTGCTCAGTAACTTGCAAATTTGTTGAGTGGAGACTGCATAACAGCTGAGAACCTGACACTGATCTGCTGTGGAAGGGACAGGTGCATGTATACTTTTGCTATCTGTGGGTCACTGCATAAAGTCATAAAATAAGTTGGCAAAATCAGTCCATATTAAAGTGGAAAAAGAATAATGAGCTGATCAAACAGCCATGGATATGAACATAACAAACACTTTTCCAAACATTTATGGCTTATGCCTATTGTAATATTGCTATGATAGAGTTTATTCCTGCCTGCCATTTTTATATATGTGTTTTTATCTTACTTGTGGCTTCAAAATATTGCAGAAGATGTTTGTATGATATGGATTTCTGTTACATTTACCAGATGTAAACTTTGCTTGTTATAAGGGCTTTGATTTGTGATGATATCCATGGGTGGTGCACTTCACAAATACTGCATTTAAGGGGGGATAGCATGTCAGGGAGCATAAATGTGAATTAATCAACAATCTTCACAGTATGGCAGGGAGCATAAATGTGAATTAATCAACAATCTTCGTATTATGGCAGGGAGCATAAATGTGAAGTAATCAACAATCTTCGTAGTATGGCAGGGAGCATGAAAGTGAAGTAATCAACAAACTTCGTAGTATGTCAGGGAGCATAAATGTAAAGTAATCGACAATCTTCATAGTATGGCAGGGAACATGAAAGCGAAGTAATCAACAATCTTCGTAGTATGGCAGGGAGCATGAAAGTGAAGTAATCAACAATCTTCGTAGTATGGCAGGGAGCATGAAAGCGAAGTAATCAACAATCTTCTCCATGTCCAACCTACATAGTGGAAACCATGCTTGTCAGCATCTTTAAAGGAGTCATGGTTAAAGACACTCTTCTTTTTAGAGTAAAAGAAACTCCGAGTTGTTTTTTCTTTAGTATATATCCAAATAGCAAAAACAGGTGAGCAATTAATGATAATGCCTGTCATTATGTCTGCATCACAGATGCCAGATGGATTTCAGAAAATATCAAATCAAGGCTATTTTCATAACCTGGGAATCTATCACTTCTGACGGTCATGCTGTTTAACTGGATGGGACTAAAATGCTGAATGAATGGGTGAGTAAAGTTGCCTAAGGCTGACTTCCAATTATTGTTCATTACCCTAGAATTATTATTTCTAATTTCATATTATTAGATAGCAAATAAAATGCTTCCTATTACTCAAGTATAATAATTGTAGGAAACATAAATCATGCAATAGCTGATGATAATGGTGGTGGGAAACATAAATACATGCAAGGCCTTGAGTTTTAATTTAATAGTGACTAAAATATGTGTGTTATAAAAGATCAGTATTTCAGACAGAAAACAGGAGACTTTATTGTAAAAAAATACAGTCACACCTCTGAAACTTTTCTATACGCAGTCATCTCTGAGTATATTATATCCTGGCATAGTAACTCCAGAGTCTGGTGTACATTAAATGTAAGCTATGTTTCCAAAATGACCGTGATGACAGGTCAATAGACAGCAATCCATTTGAGTAGTATATGAATTTATTTATACTTCTTGCATTAATATTAGCCAGTTCTGAAACAGCATTTATATGCATGGGAACAGATTGGATTGAATATCACCATAAAGTAAAATAATTCTGTGTACAAAGGCATAATTACTTAAGCAGTCCTTCTTAGTGTCATGCTCAGTACAGATGTGTATAAAATCTAGTTTCCAAAATAGTATCTTACTGAGCTTACTGATGCTATTTTCTTGGCAAGATTGATAGTTCTTCCAGTTTATTTCAAATATTGTCTTAAATATTTAGATGGTGATATGCCCTAAATTTGGGAATTTAAAAATTTGTATTATGTTGAGACTCAAAGGGAGAGCAGGGATTATAAACAGACCAGTAACACTGCAGTTAAAAGCACCATGTGAAAAACACTGTTAACAAGTTATATTGTGGTGGCAATGAAAGGAACCACTGAGTACAGAGAATGAACAGAGTGGCTTGTGGCAATATATTAGGCACCATAGTATAGGAAAAAAGATGGTTGTTGGGGAAAGCGGATGGACAAATCCTGTCCATGCTTTTGC